>NW_004524627.1:12656518-12670108 GCF_000260255.1 Octodon degus
TTTAATTTCCTCTATATCTCCTTTACTCTGCTTCATGCGATCTATTTCTTTGCTGTATTGCTCATTCAGGGAATCTGTCATTTTTCTAATCTCCTCTATTTTTTTTTATCAATTTCTTCTTTAGAAGCAGTTAGAAATTCTTTTACTGCAATGTGTTTTTCAGATTGGGTTTCCTGCCTATGTTTCTGTAGTTGCTTCTTTACTCCATCTGCTATGAGTTCTGAGAGTTCTTTTTTATTTTAGAAAAGAATTGCACTATGATTTCCTCTATATCTTTCTGCTGTTGCTTATTTACTATCGACAGTATTAATTCATACATTTGAGCCGAGCTAGTATCCTCCACACTTGTTCTGGGTGGGCACTGGTTTTCTTCCATATGTTTCTGCATTTGATTCTTTACTGCAGAGGTTATTAATTCAGTTATTTCTTTTTTCATTTCCAATCTGAAGTCTTCTATATCTTTCTGCTTCTGTTTCTTTATTTCAGAATCAGTTGATTCATTGTTTTCAGCTGTGTGATTTCTAATTTGTTCTGTGTTAGTGACCTCTGCACTTGTTACGGGTGGGCTTGGTTTCTGAGGTTGCATTTTGCTTCTTCTGGTTATTTTGTGTAGCACTGTCTTCTGCCCTTTGTTGTAGATCTTTGCTGTAGTTATAATCTTCGCACGTGCTGAAGTTCAGGTGCAGCTCTACAAAGTTTGGACTTATCCAACTGTGTCTGGCCTGGGTCTGGCTGCTGTGCTCAGCTCCTTCTCACTGCTGCCCTTCAGGGTGAACCTGTTGTGTCCCTGTGGTGAGATGTTCTGCTCCTGGCCTAGCTGGTTGGATCTATCCTCTAAACTTTCTGCAGGGATCGCAGCTGCAGGGTTACACCCTAGGCATGTACGCCAGGCCTGAGCTGTGCCTGGAGGGTGCAAGGTGAAGTAGGGGGAAGAGGAAGCTCTCCCACACACTCACTGGACCTGGGCTAGGACTGTGTCTGGGGGTTCCCAGACGCAGCAGATATTCCTACTTGTCGGGTGGGGTAGGGGAGGTACTACAGAGTGGTGGGGGGTGGCCCAAGGGGGTGGGAGAGGGTCCAGCCTACGCTGGGCCTGGGCTGGGACTGGTCCCGCTGGCGCAGTGTAGCAGGAAGCTCTCCACACACTCACCGGACATGGGCTAGGACTGTGTCTGGGGGTTCCCAGAGCTTGGCAGAAATTCCTAATCGGCGCAGAAATTTTTTCAATTGAGACGAGGATAACAATTCAAAGAATTAAAAAAGCAGAAATCTGGTTCTTTGAAAGATTAAATAAAATCAATAAGACCCTAACTAAACTCATCAAACAGAGGAAAGAAAAAATTCAAATAGAAGCAATAAGGAATGAAAAGGGTGAATTACCACAGACTCAGTGGAAATTCAGAAGATTATCAATAGCTACTTTGAGAATCTTTACTCTCACAGAATAGAAGACACTGAAGAAATGGACAGATTCTTAGAAAGGTAAAAATTACCACAACTGAATCGACAAGATATAACCACTCTCAATAGCCCAATAAGAGCGCATGAAATACGAGATGTAATTATATACCGACCGGCAAAGAAAAGTCGAGGTCCACAGGGATTCACAGGTGAATTCTGCGGGACATTTACAGAACATGTAGTCCCTATACTCCCCAAATTCTTCCATAAATTTCAAAAGGAAGCAATCCTCCCAAAATCATTCCTGGATGCAAGTATTATACTGATACAAAAACAGGGAAAGATGCAACTAAGAAAGAGAATTACAGGCCAATCTCCCTCATGAACATAGATGCCAAAATCCTCAATAAAATATTAGCAAATAGAATACAGCATATCATCAAGAAGATCATACACCATGACCAGGTAGGATTCATCCTAGGGATGCAAGAATGGTTCAATATTCGAAAATCTATAAATGGAATACACTATATCAATAGAGCAAAAACTAAAAACCACATGATCTCCTCCATTGATGCAGAAAAGGCTTTTGACAAAGTCCAAAATTCATTCATGTTCGAAGTCCTATAGAAAATTGGAGTAGATAGCCTCTACTTCAGTCTGGTAAAAGCCATTTATGAAAACCCAACAGCTAACATAATCCTAAAATGGGAAAAACTGAAATTTTTTACTCTTACTTCTGGTACAAGACAAGGATATCCTCTCGCCACTCCTATTAAATATAGTTCTGGAGTCATTAGCTACAGCCATTAGACAAGAGAAAGAAATAAAAGGAATAAGAATAGGCAAAGAAGAAGTTAAATTATCTTTATTTACAGATGACATGACACTTTAGTTGGAAGACCCAAAAAACTCCACCAAAAAGCTACTAGATTTAATACAGAAACTCAGTAGCATAGCAGGTTATAAAGTCAATACCCAAAAGTCAATAGCATTCCTCTACACAGACAAACACACTGAGAGGGAAATTATACAAACAATACCTTTTACAATAGCACCGAGGGAAATGAAATACATTGGAATTAATCTAACTAAAGAAGTTAAAGATCCTTTCAAGGAAAATTACAGTAATGTGAATAAAGTGATTGTAGAGGATGTCAGAAAATGGAAAGATATTCCATGCTTCTCGATACAAAGAAGCAACATTGTGAAGATGGCCATACTGCCAAAATTGCTGTACAGATTTAATGCAGTCCCTATCAGACTACCACCGACATACCTCAAAGACTTAGAGAAATTATTCCTAAAGTTTTTTGGAACTAGAAAATACCGAGAATACCATAGGCAATTCTGGGCAATAAAGACAAGGCAGGAGGCATTACAATTCCACAGGCACTACAAGGCTACTGTGATAAAATCTCCATGGTACTGGCAAAAAAATAGACCTGAGGATCAATGGAATAGATTAGAAGATGCTGAATCCCCTGCAAACACACTCAGCCACCTTATCTTTGATAAAGTTGCCAAACATGCTCACTGGAAGAAAGATAGCCTGTTTTAAAAAATGTTGCTGGAAAAACTGGCTCTCTACATGCTGAAAACTCAAACTTGACTCAGGTCTATCACCATGCACTAAACTAAAGTGAAAATAGATTAAAGATCTAAACATTAAATCAGAGACACTAAATCACCTGTAAGAGAAAGTGGGAGGAACCTTTGAAGACATAGGGGTAGGCAAAGAGTTCATGGACAGAAATCAAATTGCACGGGTAACAGTTGAAAGAATTAACAACTGGGACATGCTCTTACTGAGAAGTTTTTTTCACATCAAAAGAAATTACCAACAAAGTGAAAAGGCAACCCACAAATTTGGAAAAAATCATGACACATAAGTACTCAGACAAACTTCTGCTCTCTAGAATCTACAAAGAAAAAAAAAAAAACCAAAACTAGCGCCCCAAAATTTAAAGACCCAAATCAGAAATGGGCATCCAAAATGAACACACACTTCTCAGAGGAAGAAATTAAAGAAGCAAATAAATGTATGAAAAAATGCTCCATATCACTAACCATCTGTGAAATGCAAAGTAAAACAACATTGAGATATCATCTCAATCCAGAAAGGATGGCTATCATAAAGAAATCACCCAACAACAAATGTTGGAGAGGCCGTGGGGAAAAAGGAAACCTTCTCCACTGCTGATGGAATTGTAGACTGGTGCAATCGTTATGGAAATCAGTATGGAGTCTCATTAGAAATGTTGGACTGGAAATCCCATTTCAACCACCTATTCCTCTACTGGGAATTTTCCCAGAGTATCTGAAAACATCATATCATAGGTATATATGTGTGCCTATGTTTGCGGAAGCACAATTTGTGATAGCGAAATCTTGGAAACAAATAAATTTCCCATCACCTGAGGAATGTTTGAAAAATATGTGGTATTTTTACACAATGGAGTATTATTCAGCTATTAAGAATGTTATACTCAATACCTTTATATTGAAATGGATGCCACTTGAACATATACTCATAAGTGAAATAAACCAGACACACATGCATAAATATCATATATTCTCCCTTGTATAAGAACTAAAAAGAAGAAATACAAGTAAAAGGAAATCAGGTTCCCAAGGACTAACTAACCAGGAGAGGGAAAGGAGAAGAGCTAGGAAACATGAATAAGACAAGCCATACAGTTATGTGTAGAAGATGAGCAAGGCAACGATCATGGGAATCTTCAGAAGATTTTTTTAATCTATCAGTTAATTGGAATGTTTTTCACCCTGACTAACTATATATATTGACACCTGTGAACTAAGCCATTGCACTGAAGTTGGCAATTTTTAATAGTAGGTTCATGCTTGGAGTGCTAGACATTCTGGTCTTATGAATATGGAGTGCTTGTCATTACGTTCCACTTGCTGCTGTGCTGTCTCTCGGGTAGATGATTGTTCAAAAAAGGGGGTGTTAAATGAAGGCAGGAGACAGGAAAAGGCATGATGTGGGACTATCCTGCTTCAAGGTTGTATATGGTTTGATTTTTGGAGTTACGTGTAAACATAGGTATTAGATAATTCTTTATGCCTATTTTTAAAATATATTCATATTTTTAAATGTATTTTCATCATATTCTGTAGGGACTTAAAGTTCAGCGTACCAAAACTTGATGAAAAATACCTGTTCCATGTTATGCCTAAAATGTTTGATATTTATACACATAATGAGCTTAAGCTTAAAAACGTCATTTGCATGGTAATAAGAATAATCTTGTCTTCTGGAGGGAAAGTAACCTAAGTTTGCAGACCAAAATTAGAAAAAAAAGAAGGCTGCAAGGAAAACCAACATTTTCCCCTAGCCTTCCAAGGTCGATTAAGACTCAGGACATATGCGAACTTGTACTTTAACGTCACGTAACTCAGTAGTTTCCCAAATTTTCTGATCAAGGAGATTATTTGGCCAAAGAGGAAAGTGATCGATGATGTAGTGTGTGCCTGGGGAGAGTCACATGGAGAGAAAATATTCTCTCAGACTTTCACAGAAAGCACATTGGCCAAGCAATGGCCGTGACTCATCCACATGGCTGACACTGACGAAAGATCTACAATCTGAGGTACAGGATCTCAGGATAAATCATAAAGGGATTTCACTGAGCTTATCAGACATAAAAGCTACAACTCTTGTTGCATAGATCTTGCTTTACCTTGGTCTTAACCATGGAGCAGAAATGTATAAAAAGTAAATATAAGAAGTAATGTCATGCTGTAATGTTGAGCTGTAAGGGACTCAGGTCAACAATTTCTGACATTGCCAGCGAAGTGGAAGACCCAATAGTCTTTTGCTGAGTTAACACCCATAATGTTCAAATAAAGGAGCTAAACAAATAAAGGGAATACAGATGAATGTCTATTTTGTATCTGTGCATTCAAAATGGCTAGGATAGATATATAGTTACATTCTCTTAATGAATAGAGGGATTTGTGAATATTCAAGTATCGAAAAATGTACAGAAGTCAAATGTAAATAGTACTCCATTTTTGTATAAGGGATTTAGTTTTTCAAAATTTAATTAATTAATTAATTTACTTATTTATTTGGTACATGCTCTTACTACATAGCTCAGACTCATAGTTATCCTCCTGTCTCATCTTCCCCAGTGCTGTGATTACAGGAATGCGCCACCACAGCCAGTTTCATTGGCCAGCATGGCATGCCTAGATTCTAGGGATGGCAAAAGATGTGGTGCCAGGGATCCAACCCAGGTCATTGAGCTTGTCAGGCAGATGCTTAGACTGCCCAGCTATCTCCCTAGCCTCTGTATATGGGATTTTAGTATCTGTATATTTTAGTATCTTGGGGATACTTAAAATCAGTTTCTCTCAGAAAAACCAATATAGGGCTTTTTTTTTTGTTGTTGTTTTGTTTTTTGGTACTTTACTGTTCTGGTCTATTAATTTGTTTAACTTCTTTTCATTATAGTTTTCTACATCCTTACTGACCAACAGTAAGGATGTTACTTTGTTTTTATTCTTGAAAATAGTTATTTTTTATTAGTCCATGTTTGACATACATAATGATCACATTTATCATGGAGTATTTGTACCTGAACATATGTCTTAATTATTTTTCCTTTGTCCTGCTCCTCCATGCATGCCCTTCTTGCCCTCTCCATTTAAAAAAGCTTTGTTTCTATTTAGTCCTTCTAATTCTTTTTCTTTTTAATCCTTTTCCCCCCAAGCCTTCCCTCTCCCTACTCTCTTGTTTCCTTCCCCATTTGAACTATTTCTCTCTACTTCATAATATTTATCCTCATTTTTTTGGTGGTACTAGGGATTGAACTCAGAACCTTGAGCTTGCCAGGCAGCACTTACTCAACTGAGCTATCTCCCTGGCCCACTAGCCTCAGTTTTGTTCCTTATTTACACTGTGGACTTCACACACAGGGAAACAATGTACTATTTAAACTTATGCCTCTGATTTAATACACTTAAATAGATGGTCTTGAGATCCATCCATCTACCTAAAAATATCTCAAGTTTATCTTCTGATGGCCAAGTAGTACTCCATTATATATAAATTTCACACTTTCTTTACCCATTCACCTGTTGATGGACATAAGCTCTCCTCTTCCTCCTCCTGTTTCTCCTCCTCCTTCTCCTTTTTTTTAATGTATTTGGGACAGGGTCTCACTATGCAGCTTGAACTGGTAGTGAACTTCATATTTTAAGCCTCCCCAGTGATGGGATTACAGGTGGTGTGCTACCATGCCCAGTCTCAGTAACTGGCTCAGCATGCCCAGGGGTTGGGGCCGGCATGGTGGCCTGGTTCCTGTGCTTACTAAGCAATGCTCTGTAGATCCCTATTAATTTCGTTTGTTCCATGGTTTGGTTCAACTCTAGATAGCTTTTAACTGATTTTTTTCATCTAATTCATTTGTCTATTTTTGACAGTGGAGTGTTGTGGCTCCCTCATTACAACTGTATTAGTGTTACTCTGATTTTCCATATTCATTAGTATTTGTTTTGTGTAATTGGATGTGCCAGTAATATATATATATATATATATATATATATATATATATATATACATATATTTCTCTTCCTGTTGAATTATTCTCTTAAAAAGTATGTAGTAGGGCTGGCCAAATAGCTGAGCAAATTAAAGGGCCTGCAAGCAGATGCAAGGGTCGGAGGTTCAGTCCCCAGGCCTGCCATGCCAGCCCTGCTCCCAGAGCACACTGAGATAGCAGAGACTGGGTGTGGTGGTGTGTGCCTGTAATCCCAGCTCTTGGGAGGCTGTAAGCAGGTGGATCACTAGGAGTCCAATCTAGTAGTGAGACTGAACACCCTGTAGACCCTTCCCTAAAATACAAAAAAAGAAAGAAAGAAAGAAAGAAAAATATGTAGTGACCTTATTCATCTTTTCAGCTCAGTTTTTGCTTGAATTATTTATAATTAGAATAACTATAACTTTCCTTATTTATAGTCTTTGGGTTTGTGTGGAAGTTTCTCAGTTAAAAGGGACTTCCCCCTGTATAAATCTCTATGACAACTAGGTAAGTTGAAACATCAACCCAGAATCCACTGGATTCTGAGGCTTCTAGCATGGATTTCAATGTTTAAGATCAGTGTTGTGTATCTGAAGCATATTGCTGTGTCTGTGGGACCAGCTCAACACCAAGTGGAGACTCATGCTTTAGAGCATCCAAAGAAGATCCAGGACTAATATGGGGAGATTCTTGTAGGCCTGGTGGAGGCAATAGGATGCTAGATTGTATCTCACAGATCTGGAGCACAGAGCAAGTCAGCAGAGGACTGGCATAAAGCACTGGGTAGGGACTGTGCCAGGACTCTGACTATATATAAAGTGGAGACTTCATTGTGTCAGGATTGGAGCAGTATACCTGGCACCAATGGATATTCCAGGGGGTCTTGTGCCACTAGTGGAGAATTGGAGCTCCCTGTGGAAACCTGGCTAGCCTAGGATGATTGATGTCATACAGAGTCTCCAGCCAGTCTGGGAGTGGTTCAGGGTCATGTGGGCCATATATAGTTTTGAACAAGACCAGTGTTAGCATTGTGTTCTGGGTAATATCCTAGTTGCTGTGAGACTCACTTGAGGCACTCTATGGTAATTAAAGAGTGCCCAGGGTTCATTATTTATGACTGCAGATTCAGGCAGTATTCACTTGCTTATGCTCTTGGAGTTTAAGATTACATGGACTGGGAGGGAGCCTCTCCCGCCCCTCATCTTTCACCCCTTGTGTGTGATGATGAAAATGCTGCCAGGCTTCAGCCTGCTATATTTGGAGAGATCATAGGAAGAAGGGACTTATATATCCGTGTGTGTGTGTGTGTGTGTGTGTGTGTGTGTGTGTGTGTGTGCTTTAGGATCACTATATTATTCACTCTAGGGTCATTATAGAAAACAATAGTTATCCATATGCCCTCTTACTAACTCTAAGATGACCATGTATAAGATGCTTCTTTGACAACTTACTTTCCACTCCACATGTAAGTTAAAAAATAGGTCAGGGACAAGTAAACCAACAGGAAGAAGCTGCATGTAATCACCAGAAGAGACCACATTTGACTGACTTGCCCAGAAACCAAGGCAGTTACAGTAAGTTCTGGGTTGGGGGAAGGGGTCACTCACCTTCCTATAAAAGCAGCTGAGAACAAAGTGTCCCTAGGTCCGCAGTCTTTCTAGGGACCTGTACCCTAATTCTTTCTTGATAGGGTAGCTATCTAATGTCTCCTTCCCTCTCCTTCCTTTTCCATTTTACAAATAAAGTGTCTTCTATGCATTAAACTTCAATATTCTAAATTTTGTTAGGGATAAATACAACCCTTATGGGCTGTTTAGAAAGTAGAGAGCAGTAGTGTTCCCCAGATGCAGCTTCTTTGGTTACCTGACCCGGAGCCAGAGGAGACACTATGCATATGTTTTGTTTAATCTACAAGTATCTTCTTTCAAACTGACTGTGTTGGAGAATGGGTCTCTCCCCTGCTTAACTAGCTGATCTTTTTTAAGTCTTTTTCATGTGACTTCTCCTTTACTCAGCCATGTTAAATCTATGTTTCAATTTGACTTTTGGCTTCCTTAAAAAGACAGGACCCAACAGCAGGTGTTGGAATCTGAAATACTTTAAGGATTAGGCCTAAGAATGTATGATTGGGGGTGTGGTAAGATAATGGTGTGCTATGGTTTGTGTCTCATTGTCCCTCCCAAAGCCTCATGTAAGTTATGGGGCAGATGTGGCTGGAGGAGCAACGAGTGGCTTGAAGGGAGGGGCCAGAGAGGTGAGAACCATTGAACTGGTTAGCCTATGCTTTCTCAGAGATGTGGAGAGTGTCAGCCTGGACAAAGCAGTGCCCCAGCCTCTCCTCCAGTGTCTTGAAACCTTAAATAACTGTGAGCTAAGTAAACCTTTCCTTCCCTCATTTTAAGTGTTGGTTATTTGACCCAGCAACAAGAGAAGAGTAACTAAGACATGGTGTGTGATCATTCCTGGACAATGAAGGGACACACTCCCCATTGCTTCATGTGCATGGGTGTGCATGTGTGTACATACATGTGTTTGTATATGTGTATGTTAGTCAGAGTAGGCTAGGGCTCTGTCACTGAGACAATCCTCAGCCCACATTCCCACTTAGATGTATTCACTCATACTCAAACATCTTAAAGTCCTGGTGTAGCCCAAAGGGATGCATCCTTGCTTGGAAGTTCTGGCAGTTGCAACCTTTGCTCCAGGGAAAACAATTTGGGTCTTATATCCTATTTAATTGATTTATTATAGAAGGTACATAACTGTACATGCCAAGCAGGACTTTGCTGCAAACTCTAAAATTCCATTCACATATTAACCTTTTAGGACATTGCACATACTTTTGGTAAATACCAATTCATCTGAGAAATTTATTTATCATATAGTGTCTTCATCATAATATTTGAAGTACATTTATATTTTTATAAAACACATTTTTAAATACTCCTAAACATATGAGTATATTTTTATATGTTTTTCTTCTGTGAATTCTCCACTTGGGATTCCAGGTCTACGTTTAGTCCTTATGTGACCTCCTTGAATCTGTACCCATGGTTACTCAGGCTTTTGATCTCTCAGAGTAACTCTTGCTTCCAGCTTGAAGGACTGAAAGAAAGGGGAGGACTCTATGACAGAATATTTGAAGTGGTTACTCTCCTGGTCAATGTATACATATTAAAATTATCTGAGCTGTTATATCAGCTGTTGCAGTCAAAAATTCAGCAAACAGGATCATTTTTGGTGTAGCTTATGGGTTCAAGAGTAGCCCAGAAGCATTAGAATTTGAGTTACTGCTAGTCAGCTGCTGAGCCTGTCCCCAAGGTCAGAGGGTGGTAATTTGATCTACAGCTCCCTTGAAGTGAATTTGCACTGAATTCAGAAAGGTTTTTTTTTTCTGTTCCTTTCTTTTTTCTTTTTTCTTTCTTTCTTTTTTTTTTTTTTTTGCCAAACAGTAAGTGGATTTTTATGTGTCTTTTTTCCCCTTACAAAATCATGATTTGATTCAACAAATATATTACACATCTTCTTCTGAGGATTTCATATCATTTTTTGGACTCAGCACCACTATCTTAGGCAGCAAGTTCCCTTGTACCCTGGGTGAGTGCTTACCCTCAGATCTTGGGAGAGTCTCAAGACAGGAAGACACCTTCCTTGGTTTTAGCTAGCCTTAAGAAAACACAAGTGGGCCAGTATAAAAACTATTTTAATGATTTTTTCCTTTCAAGTCTCAGGAAATATTTTTTCCCAGTTCTCTTATCCTTACTGTAAAGTTTTGATATTTCCAAATTCCAGTGGTGGTTTACAAGGTGTATGAAGTAGTCATGGGCAAAGCCTCCTGTGTTTAGAACAGGAGCCTTACCTGTCTTCTCTGGGATATCACTCAGTTCCAGGCCAGTGCTGAGGGTGTGTCTAGTGATGGGGCTTTGGAGGCTTGCAGCCATGGAAGCTGACACCACCCTGCGTGTTCTATTTGTTGCTCTTTAGATTGTGGAGGGCAGGGCAGCAGGCTTGATGAGGCCATCAGATCACCCAGGTAACAAGTAGCCTGCTTTCCAGATGCTTTGCATGATATCCAGACTTTTTGGCAACAAGTCCTGGCAACTCATAGGCCTGAGGCAGCACTACACAGTTGCTTCCTTTCTGTTAATAATGCTTTTGCCCAAGTTGGAAATATTTAATATAATAATGATTACAGTGGTGTGCTATTTGGGATGAAATATAGAAAGCTTTTTTTTTTCTCTGAAAGTAACTTTGTCAAATAGTTTAGTAATCTTCTTACTGGTATCACCAAGAATTCTGTCTGTCTTAAGAGGCCTTTGTACTACAATGAAAAGTTTAAATGTCTGTCTTCAAAGTCATTGAAGTTCATGTAATATTTTAAATTAAAATCCAACATTTTATTCAGTGATATCTAGACTTATTTGATTCAAGTCTTGGAATATTAAAGGTCATTATGGTTTAGAGCATGGCCACCTACAGCTGATAAAATTTGTCAGTAGTATAGAGAGTTTTATGTTTTAGGGTTTTGCAGCCCATCTGGGAAGCCATTTGTACAAAGTCCTAACTGTTGCAACTCCCTTCTGGTTTTTCAAAACAGAAATTGATAATGAGGGAGGCAACAAACTAAAACAATGAGGTGTTTTATTATATCGTTAATTTTATGGCAATAAGTGAGTGATATTAACTGGATCCTAATTCTTGGAACAGGTAAGAGTTTGGCTTTGTGCCAGGTCCATAGGATGAGATCCCCTGAAGGCTATGCTTGTGTTTTCCTGCCAGGGCAAAGGAGTTGATTACCCTGAAGCTCACATAGGTGAGTCTTGGAGGGTGTCTCTTTGAATCCTATCTCGAGCATACCCTTACCAAAAGGGAGATAGCAGACTGGAAATTCCTGGAAAGAATTAGTGGAAGTTAGAAATAAAATGTTTAAAAGATTGAAAAGTCTCAAAAATGAGGAATTTCTGGTATTCCTGTGGAAGATGATCAAATACTATTAAAACATTTTGCTTCAGGTAGAACAATTAGTCCACAAATATTTACAGAGTGCCTTTCCTTCTACAGTCAAAATCTGAACCATGAAATTGCTTACTAGAGCAATGTTGCCTGCAGAAATAACTCACATTAAAGGGCAAGTTTGGAACCATGTGCTAAAACAAAGAGCACAATCCCAGTTTAGAAAAATACATCTTTGTAGCTCCAACCCAGGCTTGTCCACGGAGATTAGGCAATTCAGCATCCACAGTGATTTTAGCTACAGTGTAAGGGGTACCTACAGTTTAAAACAAGAAATAGAAAACAATAATTGAGCATATAGCTTATGTTGTATTTTATTCCCAGTGGTTCATAAGATATAATCTCAGGGTTTGTCGTAGGAAATGACAAGGTTTACTTAGAAGGCCACCACTTCTGGAAACTCTATCTATGGTGAAATAGAAATTAGAAATGTTTCTAGAGGTTAGTCTTTTTCTTTTTTGTACATATCTAATTGGGGACCTATAATATGTGTTACATGTATATAAAAGGATTTTTGAAAAATTTTAATGTTTATGTGACATATTATGGTAAGTTGAAATGTTGATCTGAATTTCAATCTGTATATTTGTATCTGCTACATTTTATTCAGTAATTATGGTGAGCCAGCATAAATCCTGAAAGTGAATTAGCTTATTTAACATTATGACATAGGAACTATTTATTATCAGCACTGAATATATGAGGAGACTGAGGACCAGAAACATTGTACAGTTAGCCTATGACACTGCCACTACAAGTGCCAGAAACTCAGGTCTTCCTGTCTCCAGAGCCTAAGTCTTAATCTAGTCTGTCAGCTTTCAATCTAGATCAGAAATTTTATCAGCTGAAGCTTGAGATCACCAAGGAAGTCATGAATTGATATTTAAGTGAGTGGGTGCTCTCTTCAGTAGCACATATATTAAAATATTAAGTGAACTATACACACAACAACTCTTATTGTATTATAGTTTCTTTTTCTTTGATTTTTTTTCAGTAACAGTCATTGAACTCAGGACTTTGTGCTTGCCAGGTAAGTGCTTATCCCCAGTCCTAGTTTTTTTTTCTTAATTTTTACTTTACTTTTATTTTATTTTAAAGAATAAAAACAGGTGCAAAAATATAGAAAAGACAACAGAAACAAGGAACGTACAATAATACATATGTTATAGATTTTCAAAATAGGAATAGCTAATTAACAATGGTTGTTATATTATCTATTTTTTACTTTCAAATCTGTTGCTCAGATTAAGATACAATTATGCAAGATTGGGGAAATAATTAAGCATTAGAGCTTGTTTCAAGAAATCTTAATTTTTTTCCTTGTA
Source organism: Octodon degus (assembly GCF_000260255.1). Classification (NCBI taxonomy): domain Eukaryota; kingdom Metazoa; phylum Chordata; class Mammalia; order Rodentia; family Octodontidae; genus Octodon; species Octodon degus. Next base: position 12,669,807 of record NW_004524627.1, read on the forward strand.
TTTTTTGTTTTAAAGAGAGTATAATAACTGACAATTAGAAAAGGTACACATTTAGAAGACAAAGAGGTATTCAACCATGGTTTCTTTTTATTTTTTATTTTTCAAAGTTTTATTGATAAACAGATAGCAATGAGACAATTTCAAATCAAATCGGAACTACACTTTCAACAAATAATACACTGCATATATTCTTCTTAGTGGTTAATTGCTGTACAAGATGCGGAATTGTGATCCTATTTACAAACACCATTAGAACAAATCATTCTATTCATTAAGAGAATGCAACTATATATCTATCCCAA
>NW_004524627.1:12673387-12680903 GCF_000260255.1 Octodon degus
CATTTTGTTCCTTCTCGTCATTTTGTGTAGCACTGTCTTCTGCCCTTTTGCTGTAGTTTTATCCTTCACACGTACTGAAGTTCTGGTGGAGCTCTACAGAGTTTGGAGTTATCCAGCTGTGTCTTGTTTAGGTCTGGCTGCTGTGCTCAGCTCCTTCTCGCTGCGGACCTGGGCTAGGATTGGGTCTGGGGGTTCCCGGAACTAAGGCAGAAATTCCTACTTGGTGGGAGGGATGGGGCGGGTAAGGTGGAGTCTTGGGGGGTGGCTCGATGCGGTGGGAGAGGGTCCTGCCCACGCTGCGCCTACGCTGGGACTGGTCCCACGGTGCAGGGTAGCAGGAAGCTCTCCACACACTCACCGGACCTGGGCTATGACTGGGTCTCTCAACCATGGGTTTTGTATTACAAATTTCTGTCCTTCATGTGGCTGTGCAGATCCCAGATATCAGCATACAGAGTTAGTCAATATGAAAATTCTAAACATTAACTGCTATTTTCAAAAAAAAAAAACACTGATGGAAATTATGAGTACAATCATCTCAGCCATCCTGTAAATACACTTGCATGTTTTTCCCTCCTTTGTTTTTCTTATCTTTTCTCCTTTCTTTCATCTTTGTTGTTTAATACTTAAGTTCAGTTTCTTTCCATTTTACCATATCTATTATACTTTTCAGGTTTTATTTATTCTTTCAGGCTCTTACAATAGGAAGAGAATATGATATTTACACATGTGGATCTGATTTATTTCATTTATGAGTGCAGCCTCTACTTGCATCCACTTACCTATGAAGGTTTTGAGTTTGTCTTTCATTATAGCTGAGTAGTGCTTCATAATAATTTATTGTAAAATATGTAACAGATATCTCTGAACAATAAGCTTTGGTCATCAAGGTGGTTGAATTATCCATGAGCTATTTCCCTAGCATTTACATTTTAGCAAAGAATAAAGTTGGAATAACCATTCTCTTCCTTGGGCTTCAAGGACTTTACAAATGTTTTGGCAGCTCCAGAAGACTGAAAGCTCTAAGTTTTAGCATCAGTGGTGTGCATGTCTGAGTAAGGCAGGTGAAGGTACAGTGGGAAGGCAACTATATTTATAGTTTAAAGATCAGAGGATACCAGTAGTCCCACTTTGCCTTAGAGTCTCAGTTTTCTCACCTTATAATGGAAATGATAATGATGCATACTCAGAAAGGTGTTAGAATGAAATTAGACACTTGTGAATGAAATTTAGTAACTATTAGGAGGTAATTACCTTCTCCCATAGTGCTTGACAGTGACTGGTGCTTTACCATCAGCCGTTTGTAAGGACCTGTTATTTTCATAAGTGCTTCATCTATCAGGGTTCTGGCAGGAAACAGATGGCATACTCATGCTGGAAAAAGAATGCTAACAGGACTGTTTATAAAAGTGTGTGCAGGATTTAAGAAAAGCAACAAGAGATGTGACACTACTCCAGTGGGGAGCTATTATCAATATTAATGCTGAAAGGGAAGGAACACTTACTAGAAACCTTGATAGTTTTGGGAGAGGCACTGTGGTCTTTGGTGGAGGAGAGCAATTGATGTACAGGTACCTATCAGGGTGAGAGGTTGGGGAAAAATACTGATCTCACTGTTCTCTCTTCTTTTAGTCTTCTACATATACTTCCCACTAGGTGAATCCAAAGGGAAACCAGAGGAAAGGGGAGCTCTTGATGCAATGTGCAGTGTTGTGCCTCCAGAGTAAAGGAAAAGTAGAGAAAGTGGATTGAACCTAGGGCCAACAGAAGGTACTGAGTAAGCCACATGGCCCATATATCTTAGCATGACCTTTTTGCTTTTGTTAGATTTAGTCCAGGAGAAATAATGCAAAATTAGTTTTTCTCTGACTCTATCTCTTCTGTATATTCTCCACTTTCAGAAACTTTTGCTGTCCACTTCCAAGGTGCCCTTGTTCCCCTACACCTCCTTTTTATGAAAAATCACAATATGAGAAATTAATTCCCTCTCAAATGCTTTATGCCTAATTGTTATTTTAAAATATGCATGCCCTATTTTGCTCCTAACATACTAAATTTTGCTCCTGATATACTTTTTGCTGGGTACAGGTGAACAATACAAAGAATAACTCCCTGCAGGCCTCAAAAAGTAAATCAAGACAAATGGATATAGAAGTAAGTAGGCATATGGATGAAAGGATAAACCAAAGTATATCTCCCCTCATTTATGGGATTTGGCATAAAAGCAAGAAACAGGCAATGCTGATAGTATTTCAGGTCTCAGGAATTAGAGGAAAGAGTTGAGAACAATGATAGAGATAAAGGAAGATTCTCTAAAAGAAGAGTCAGAGAGAAGAGTCCTAAATTCTGTATCAAGTACCCAAGTCTCTGATTGATCCTTCCTCCATGTACATAAGTAACAATCAGACCCTACGAGAAGTAAATGACATAACCTGAGATATAAACTGTTGCTCAAATGATAGTGTTTATGATTTTCCAAAACAAAATTATCCAACTCTTTGTGAGAAATACAGTACTGTAGAAACTAGAGTCTATACAATAAAACATCCCCAACACCAGAATAAGATCCAGAATTACTTGATATCTAAAAAAGCAAGAAAGACATTGACCTATCCTCAAGAGAAATACAATCAATGTATAAAGAATCCAGAGATGACTCAGATTTTGATATTAACAGACAGATTTTAAAGTAACAATCTAATGGTAATTATGGGATTTAAAAAACATCTTTAAGTATTTACATTAGGAAAGAAGAAAAGTCTAAATTAGTGACCTAAGGTACTACCTTAGAAAGCTAAAAAGATGAGAGTAATAGAATACAACTCAATGAAATGGATTAACTAAAAACAAAACAACAAAATAGAAAACAAATGAGAAAAGCTTTGCTAGACTAATCAATGAAAAAACCACAAATTTCCAACATACTAAATGAAAAAGAAAAATCTAACTACAGATCCCACAGATGCAAGCCAATATGTTGATTTTTTTTTTGCCTATCAATTCCTAGGCATTAGAGTAGTCCAATGTGTCCTGTCAACAATCATAATTTAAAGTTCAGTATTGGGGCTCTTGTTTGCTCCTTTAGATAGAATGTGCCTTTCTAGGGCCAAACCCTCAACTCTGCAGAGTCCAGAATAGGGAGACAGATAGGACCAAATTCCACAATGAATCAGTACTATTGGCAAGTGGGCGTCTCCTATTTTTATGCCTTGGTTATGCATGTAGCATATTGGAATATACTAAGAGATTTTGGCTTGTGAGTATTTAAGTACCAGAATACTGTCATGACCACCTTCCTCTAAAGTTTCTCTACAAATATTGAACCCATATCCCTTATCATTGTGACCTGATTTCCACCCATCTTTCCATATAACACATCTCAAACCATATTCTTTGCTAAAGCGGTTTTCTTTACTCCTGGAAAGAAAACAGGGAGTGGTGGAAATGCTAACTTGAGTTAGTTGATGTTCACCACATGCCCTATATTCTCCAGTCTCTCTCAGGGTTAGTTCCGACCAAAGAGCCACAAAGAGTCCATTTAGTGACAGAGGGCTGTAAGTAAATCTAAGATGAGTTTGTTGAGATCTGGAATGTTTCCTTTATGGCTCTTTTCCTGACATGGAAATTTTGGAGGCGATGTATTCCCGAGGGTACAGTTCTAAGTTATAGGACTATAGCCCAATACACGTCAATTTTGTGTAGTATAAATAAACCTTCATTGTGCTAGGCCCCCAGATTTCTGGTGTGTTTTTTTAGTCACAAGTACTAATTACTTTGGTTAATAAATCTATTCTCTTTTAAAAAAATATTTTATTGAGAGACAAATAGCAATGAGACAGTTTCAAAACTGATTAGTAGGACAGCTTCAATAATTAATACTTTGCATATTGTTGTCTTAGTGGTTATTCATTATACAAGATGCAGACATGATATCCTGTCCACAAACACTATTAGAACAAATTCTTCTATTCATTAAATTAAGAGAATGTAGCTGTATATCTCCCCAGCCCTGACTTGAGCCTTTTACAGCTCAGCACATTAATATGGTTTTACTATATCTGCCTTATTTTTATACTTTTCTGCTGGATGGTTAAGACCAAGATAAAGCAAGACCAATATAACAAGAAATGTAGCTTGTGCATGTGATAAGGTCAGTCAAATCCCCTCAGCATTTATTCTGAAACTCTAATGCACTTTGTAGATCCTTTTCAGTATCAGCCATGTGAATGAGTCACGACCATTGCTTGACCAATTTGCTGTCTGTGAAAGCCCTGAGAAAGTGTTTTCTCTCCATGTGACTCTCCTTAGGCACACTCTACATCATCGATCACTCTCCTCTATGGCCCCCAAATCTCCTTGATCAGAAAATTTTGGTACATAATTGAGTTGCATAATGCTACAGTACAGGTTCTACTATGTTTTGAGTCTTCACTGACCTTGAAAGTCTGGGGCCAAAATGTTGGCTGTCCTTGTAGCCCTTCTTTTTCTCTAATTTTTGGTCTGAAAACTTAGATTGTTAACCCTCCAGAAGACAAGCTTATTGTTATTACCCTATAACACAGGCAGTTGGGCTTAACCTCACTATTTGTCTGAATATCAAACATCTTAGGCATAACATGGAACAGGTATTTTGCACCAAGTATTGATATGTTAACCTTTAAGTCAATACAGAATATGAAGAAAAAATTGAAAAAAACAAAAACAATTAAAAATAGGAACAAGCAGTTACATATTTTTACACAGAAGTTTAGAAATCTAACCATATACAGCATTGTACCAGGACAGTCCTGTGACATTTTTTTCTTGTCTCTTGTTTTCATTTATTACTCTTTCTTTTTTAAAGAAACATTTACTTGAGAGACAGTATGGTAATAATTGGTATGTCATGACAAACAGAACATATTTATTTATCTTTTTCCAAAATTTTATTGAGAAACAAATAGTAATGGGACAGTTTCAAACCAAATTGGTAGGACAGATTCAATAATTAACATATTGCATACATTCTTCCTAGTGGTTAATTGCTGTACAAAATGCAGACATGGTATCGTATTTACAAACACTATTAGAACAAATCCCTCTATTCATTAAGAGAATGTAACTATATATCTATCCTAACCACTTTGAATACACAGATACAAAATGGACATTCATCTGTATCTCCCCTTTTTTTGTTAAGTTCTGTTATTTGCATATTATAGTGTGTTAACTCAGCAAAATATTCTAAAAGAGTCCAGTAGCCCATAATAGTATTGGGTCTTCCATTTCACTGGCAATATCAGAAATTGTTGACCTGAGTCCCCTACAGCTCAACATAACAGCATGGCTTTACTTCTTATACTTTGTTTTTATACTTTTTGTGCTGGATAGTTAAGACCAAGGTAAAGCAGGACCTATGCAACAAGAGTTGTAGCTTTTGGGTCTGAGACGGTCAGTGAAATCTCCTCAGGATTTATCCTGAGATCCTGTACCTCAGGTTGTAGAACCTTTGTCAATGTCAGCCATATGGATTAGTCACAGCCATTGTGGATGAGTCACAGCCATTGAAGCAGTACATATTTAGAAGACCAGAATGACAGGCATTCCAAGCATGACTCTACTATTATACATTGCTATCTTCAGTGCAGTTGCTTAGTTTGTAGGTATCAGCACATATAGTTAGTCAGGGTAAGAATCCTACCAATTAACTGCTATCTTCGAAAACCTGAAGATTCTCAGGATCATTGCCTTAACCATCTTTTACATATAAGTGTATGGCTTTGCCCCCATCATGTTTCCTAGATTTTTTCCTTGCCCTCTCTAATCCTCAAGTTCTCACTCTCCTTTTAATTGTTATAACTTTTTATTTGTATTTCTTCTTTTGAGTTCTTATACTAGGGAGACTATAAAGTATTTACACATTTGGGCTTGCTTTATTTCACTTATGAGTATATCCTCATGTGGCATCCACTTAAATGTAAAGGCTTCAAGTTTATCATTCTTTACAGCTGATTAATACTCCATTGTATAAAAATATTACATATTTTTGCTTTTTTTTTTGGTCCTCTCCTGTGTGAGAGCAGACTGGGGTGCCCTGAGCTCAGTAATAAATGGCTTTCCAAATTCCAACTGGGCTGATCTGGTTCCTATTCTGAGTGACCCATAGCATTTGTGGGCTCATCTGGGATCCCCTTTACTGGGGATCAATCTGAGGAACCAGAGTTTTCTGAAACCATTTCCTGAGGGGAGACTTTCTGGTCCCAGGGTGGTCTCCGAAAACTTACAAATTTCATCATTTGAAACTCTGAGCCATCTGTAAGTACTTACCAGCAAGACATCTGTATCTGTTCTGTTCGGGTGCCCATCTAGGAGTCCTAGGTGGTGTCAGACGTAATGATAGCCCCTGGACTCAACTCCCTCCATGAGGACAGATCGGAGTCTCGGATCTGTTTTTGTTTTGTTTTTGTGTTTCGGCCGATTGTCATTTGTCTAATATCTGTGTGTCAGTGTGCTTCTGTTTCTGTGTCTTTGTCACCCCTATAATGTTTTCTAAATAATTTTCAAGATTTCAGACAACAAGCCTCAGAGTATGGAGACTCCGTGTCCCCCAGAAAACATTAAACCTTCTCTGAATTGGAATGGCCCTCCTTTCCTTAGGCTGCTTGGCCTCCAAAAGGCTCTTTTAAACTTTCTGTTGCTTACCAGGTCCACAGAGTCATCTTTGGAAATCTCGGACACCCTGACCAGGTCACTTACATTCAGGCTTGAATTAGTCTCGTCTATGAACCTCTGAAATGACTCAAGGATTGCTGTTCAAGACACCATTCCCGGATGACCTGTCAATCCCACATGGTCGCACTGGCAGTTCCAACTGATAAGAAGTGGCTGTGACCCCCGACCATCACTCTCAGAACCCACTCATCCTGCCTGCCACCCGGTACACATAAATTCATTACGCGATTGTTAAAATGTTGGTCAAAATGTGTTAGTAACTCTAAACTAAAACATGGAAATGTTATAATGTTATGTTTCTTTAATGGGACATTTTATGACTGTTTTGTATTTGTATGCATTGCATTCAAACTGGTTGCTAAATGTACTGATATTCCTTGCTTGACTTTCAATATTAGCGCTAGAGAAAATAATTGTAAGCTTTCTAGTGAATTTTATGTAAATTTCTAAAAAATGGGATCTTTAAATCTAGTTCAGACTTAGAAAATATACATGCCTGTAAAACATGTGACTCCTTTTGCCAGCTAAATGACATTAGGTCAACAATGGTTCTTAACTACTGAAAGATCTCGACTGACATATTGTACCTTTTCCCTTCTCTTTCTGCCAGTAAACTAGGAATTCTACCTGAGCTTTTCAGTAGAATTTGATGAGTCACACCTTCAGAAATTAGGCTGAGGCAGCCACTTACATTCTGCAATGGCTTTCAAGGAAATAATTTACATCTGTGTGTTACACATTAAGAGTGAAGAGATTTTTGTCAGCCTTAAAGTAATATGCTTTATCAATATGAAAATTTGATTGC
>NW_004524627.1:12710132-12724741 GCF_000260255.1 Octodon degus
TCAAAGTGGTTGGGATAGATATATAGTTGCATTCTCTTAATGAATAGAATGATTTTTTCTAATGGTGTTTGTAAATAGGATCACAAGTCTGCATCTTGTACAGCAATTAACCACTGAGAAGAATGTATGCAGTGTATTATTTGTTGAAACTGTAGTTTCAATTTGATTTGAAACTGTCTCATTGCTATATGTTTATCAATAAAATTTTGAAAAGAAAAAAAATAAATAAACATAGGTACATGTATATCACTATGATATGATGCATTCAGTTCCTTCAGGCAAATTCCCAGTAGGGAGATAGCTGGTTTGAATGGGATTTCCAGTCTGAGTTTTTAAAGGAGTGTCCATACTGATTTTCGTAATGGTTGTACCAATATACATTCCCTCCAGCATTGGAGAATGGTTCCCTTTTCCCCACCACCTCTCCAACATTTGTTGTTGATTTCTTTTTGATAGCCATTCTTTCTGTGGTGAGATGGTATGTCAGTATTGTTTTAATTTGCATTTCATGGATGGCTAGTGATGCGGAGCATCATTTCATACATTTATTTTTCTTTAATTTCGTCCTCTCATAAGTGTGTGTTTATCTCGAATACCCATTTCTGGATCTAGTCTTTACATTTTGGAGCCCTAATATTTTTTAGTTCTTTATAAATTCTAGAGAGCAGACCTTTGTCTGAGTGCTTATTAATTAATATTTTTTCCAAATGTGTGGTTTGTCTATTCACTCTGTTGGTAATTTCTTTTGATGTACAAAAAATTTTTAATAAGAGGAAGTCCCAGTTGTTAATTCTTTCAAGTGTTACCTGTGTGATTTGATTTTTGTTCATGAACTCTTTGCCTACCCCTATATCTTGAAGTATTCCTCCTACTTTCTCTTCCAGGAGATTTAATGTTTTTGTTTTCATGTTTAGATCTTTAATCCATTTTGACTTTAGTTTAGTGCATGGTGATAGACCTGGGTCAAGTTTTAGTTTTCAGCATGTAGAGAGTCAGTTTTTCCAGCACCATTTGTTAAAGAGATTATCTTTCTTCCAGTGAGCATGTTTGGTCCCTCTGTCGAAGATAAGGTGGCTGGGTATGTTTGTAGAGGCTTCTGCATCTTCTAATCTATTCCCTTGATCCTAAGGTCTATTTCCTTGCCAGTACCATGCTGATTTGTTCACAGTAGCCTTGTAGTATAATTCAGAATCAGGAATTGTAATGCCTCTTGCCTTGTCTTTTTTGCCCAGGATTGCCTTTGCTATTCTAGGTCTTTTCTAGTTTTCCAAATAAATTTTAGGAATGATTTCTCTAGGTCTGCAGTAAACGTATTCTTTCCACAACCATCAGTCAATAAAAACTGAAAAAGCTATTATAAATTTTCTTAAATTTTGAAAAATGGTCAACTGGGAATGTTCTTAGCATTATGCCGGATGTTTTGTTATTGAGTGTCCACTCTGGATATTCTAGCTAGGTAGAGGCTAAAATACTTTAGAAGCATGACAGTTCTGGCTTTCACTTTATTCTTTTATGGGCATGGAAAACCTTACAGCCTACCTAGACATGCAAAGAAAGTTCATTACAACTCCTTCAAGCTCCTTCCCTGGCTTTCTGTGTTGGTCTTATTTCTGTGTCATTAACATTATCCATTAATCTCTGAATGTATGTGTGTACAACAGGTTCTTGCTGTGTGTTCTCTGTCCAGCCTTGAGTATTCATGCTGCTGCTACAGTTGCTTTTTTCAATCTTAGTATTAATTTCTGAGCAGTTCCACCTATTGTGGTGAATAATTATTGTTTTTAGTCTCTGTCTTTGCTCAGATGTCTTTTGTTTTGAATCTCGATTTTGTTGGCTCATTCTTGCCTCTCTTTGTTTCCTCATCATTCTGTTGTTTAACCAAATGATTGATCCAATAATCAGTAGCATTACACAACCAGCACAAAGGCGATGCAGTTGTATTCTTTGAGATCGTGAAGACCCAAGAAAAATGATGTGGTTTTAAGATAAGATAAATAATATGGACATGAAAGAAGTTACTAAAATAGAAGTAATATCTGTGCACAGTAAACCACTAATCGTGCTAAGAGAAGCTAAAGCAATCTGAAATAAAAAGATACACTAAATTCTTGGTTTGGAATAATTGATACTGTTAAGATGTTGATTCTGCATTGATTGATGTATAAACTTAAAGCATTCCCATCCAAATTCTCAGCAGTCTGTTAATGTTTTAGTAGAAATTGAGAAGCTGATTTTAAAATTTATGTAGAGACGCAAAAAGGTTTTAGGATAAACAAAACAACTTTGAGAAGGAGAAATCTTGGAGAAATAATTAGTTTCAAGATTTATTATAAAAATTACAGTAGAGAACATAGTGTAGTAATAATCTCAAGAGCAACAACTATACCAGTAGGCTTAATGAGAAAATAAGCATAAATAGTCAAGTGATTTTTGTTTGGTTGTTTGTTTTGTTTTGAGACAGTGTCTCACTACGTAGTTTTGGCTGGCCTCAAACTTGTAGCAATCCTACTATCCTTGCCTCCTGTGTGCTGGAATTACAATCATGTAATACAATGCCCAATTTATAATGAATTTATTATTGATAAATTTTTTAAAGGTAAGTATATAGAGAAAGAATAGTCTTTTGCAAGTCAGTATTGGCACAATTAAACATTCATATGAAAAAATACAGAAAAATAATAAAAAAGCAAGAGGAAAATATCATTAGATTCAAATATTGCAATATTCACAAATCCAAAATAGGCATCGGCTTAAATGAAATATCCAAAAATATAAAATCTCTGAAAGAAAACTAAGTGCAAATCTTTGTAACATTTTATCAGGCAAAAATTTCATACTGACAATGTGATTTGTAAAAGAAAAATCTCATAAATTTTCACCCAAACTGAATGATGACCCTTTACAAAACACTTTTAACAGAATGGAAAAATCCAGTTATATTTGGAAAGAAACTATTTTAATGTCACCTATGTGATAAGAGACTTGTATATAGAATGTTTAAAGAATTCTCATAACTCAGTAGTAAAAAAAAATCCAAAACTTTTACATAGAGTTTATAAAAGAAGATATATAGATAGAAAAGAAATATATTAAAAATGCTCTCTATGAGTATATTTTTCTGTATTTTAGGGAAGGGTCTACAGGGTGTTCAGGATCACTACTAAATCAGACTCATAGTGATTCTCCTGTTTACAGCCTCCCAAGTGCTGAGATTACAGGCACACGGCACCACACACAGTCTCAATTGCTGTCACAAGTTGTTTACTTGAGCCTTTTACAGTTCAGCACATTAATATGGCTTTACTTTTTATATTTCATTTTTACATTTTTCTTCTTGATGGTTAAGACCAAGATAAAGCAAGACCTATATAACAAAAGAATGTAACATTTGTATCTGACAAGGTCAGTCAAATGAAATTGACAATCCTGTGTATAACCCACTACTATCATGGATTACTGGACTATATTGGATTACTTTGCTGAATTCATGCACTTATATTATTTGAAAGGCAATGGAATACCCATCTCTGATAAAAGTAAACAAAAAAGGGGGCTATAAATGAAGTACCATTTTTTAGTGAAAAAATATATATCTATATAAAAGTAGCGTACATATGCTGCTACTTTCTCTTAGTTCAATGAGAAGAAAGCTTAGAACTAACAGTGTTTAGACAAGGTATCATGTCTGTATCTTGTTCTATGAATAACTACTATGAAGGCAACAATATGCAATGCATTAACTGTCGTAACTGTCCTACTAACCTGTCTTAAAACTGTTTCTTTGCTATTTCTTTCTCAATAAAATTAATTTAAAAATTACCATCTCAGCGCGCCAGGGGGGTAGGCTAGCATGGTGCTTGCTTGCATATGCTTTAATCTGTTGAGCTATTTGGCTGAACGTTAACTATGAGTATTCTTTAGGGATAAATTAAAGCCACAATGAGATAGCACTACATATCTATCAGGATAGTATTACCATGGGAATTTTGGGGTGTAAAGCAATTGAAACCCTTGCATGCTGCTCATGGTAAAAAGAAGATGAAGGAAATATCTATCTATCTATTATATGATTATATGATTATATATTTATTATATATGCTACATGGAGAGAGGGATGGAGAGAGAGAGAGAGATAAAGAGATAGAGAGATAGAGACAGAGAGAGAGAGAAACAGAGACAGAGACAGGGACAGAGACAGAGAATAGGGAAGGAAGGAAATAGAAGGTCTCCAAACCCACCTGCCAAGTCTCCCAAGGCAGAGCAAGGGGTCAGAAAGGGAACAGAAAACCATAGATTTCATAGCAGAAATCTATGAAAAGCTCATAGAAAGAATTAGAAAACACATGAATCCAAGGAAGAAATGAACCAAAAGTTCATGGCAGTTTTACTCAATATGCCCACAGCGAACTTTTGGGAAATAGGTAAAAATATTGGACAAGCTAATAAAAACTGATTAGAAACATTAAATGCCAGATTCAACAAGCATATGGAATCCTTTAAAAACTGTAAGACAGGAGTCAGGGAGATGGCTCAGTAGAATAAGTGCTTGCCTTGCAAGGGCAAGGGCGTGACTTCAATCCCTGATTCCCCCAAAATAAATAAAAAAATAAATAAATAAATAAATAAATAAATAAATAAATACTGTAAGACAAAATACTTAAAGTAAAAAAAAACCTGCACAAATTCATACATTGTGGAAATGACAAGTGAAGACAGAGTGTCTGATATGGAGGACAAAATATTGGGTTACAATAAAGAGCTCAAAGAAGCCAAAAAGAGAATAAGAGAAGACTGTACAGTAGTCATCTACTAGATTACAAGAAGATTAACTTAAGCAGAGTTAGAGAGAAAAGCTAGCATATGCATGAATCATGGAAATTTTTTCCAAATATGAGAAAATAATTTGTCACATATAAGCAGTGCTTATAGAATACTAAACAATTAAGATAAAAAGAAGCACACCAACACATATCCTTATTAAATTACCAGATATCCAGCAAAAATATCAGGATTTGATTGATTGATTGATTGATTGATTGATTGCAGGGCCTCACTACACACCTTGAATTTGTAGCAATCCTCCTGTTTTCAGCCTCCCTAGTACTGGGATTATAGGCTCGTGCCACCATACCCCATTTCAGTGGCTGGCTCAGTGTGCCTGGTGGCTAGGTCAGTGCAGAGTGTGGTGTGCAGGATACAATTCTGGTCCCTGCACTTGCTTGAGCAGGTGCTTAGTCCACTGAGCTATCTTGTTGGCCCTAAAAAAAAATTCAGAATTTTAAATGCAACCAGAGAAAACCAAAAACAAACAAACAAACAAAAAATCACATGCAAACCATTTAGAAACACAGCTGACTTTTCAACACAAACCATAAAGACTAAAAGAGTATGGAATATTTCAAACTGTAAGAGCAAATAACTTCCAACCCAGATAAAGTTATCTAGCAAAGCCACCCTTCAAACATAGAAGGATAAATAAGGTATTTCCATGAAAAAGACCAGCTGAGAAGATATATGAGTTTTAAATCTGCTCTAGAGAATACACTTAAGAATATTCTTGAGATAAACAATGAATCAGACACAGGTAAAAACACAAAGAAGGCTAGTGAGATGAATGGATAAAAAGTAACAAAAAGCATCAGGAAAAAAAAAAGATACACTGAAAGATAAAGAAGACAATGATGGTAAATAACCAACACAGCTTAGTAATATCTCTCAATGTTAATGGCTTCAGCTATCCAATTAAAAGACACAGACTGGTAGGCTGGGTCAAAAACAATCCACTAATCCACTGCAGTCAAGAAACTCATCTAATGCCCCCCACCAAAAAAAATTCATAGACTAAAAATTAAAGGATGGAAGACAACATTTCATGCACAATGAAAGCCAACCAGGGATAGCAATTCTAATATCAGACATTGTAAACATTAAGTAAAAAGTGATTAGGACTATTGGAGTATATTGGATTACTTTGCTGAATTCACGCACCTGCAATCTTTAAATGGCAATGGAATGCCCATCTCTGACAAAACTAAACAAAAAAAAGGAGATACAAATGACGGACCCTTTTTTATCTGTATATACAAAATAGGGTAGATATACAGCTACTTTCTCTTAATTCAATGAGAAAAAAAAGATTTGTACTAATACCGTTCAGACAGGATATCATGCCTGCACCTTGTACTATGAATAACCACTGTGAAGAAAACAATATGCAATGTATTAATTATTGAAACTGTCCTATTAATCCATTTTGAAACTGTCCCATTACTATTTGTTTCTCAATAAAATTAATTAAAAAAAGGAAAAATACTGATTAGGAGAGACAAAGAAGGTCACTATATACTGATTGAGGGAAAATGTAGCAAGAAGAAATAGTATTAATAAACATATATATACTGAATGTTGGGATAATATTTTCATAAAAAACTGCTACAAATAAAAGGTCAAATAAATACTAATTCAATCATAGTAAGGGATTTTAATACCATACTTTTGCAAAGAGATAGCTCAATTGAACAAAAACCCATCAAGAAATTTCAGAGCTGAACTACACTCTCGAATATATAGGCTTAATGGACGTATACATAGTATTCAACCCCGCTATGACAGAGTATACATTCTTTTCAGCAGTACATGATACTTTATTCAAAATATATCACATACTATTCCACAAAGCCTGCTTAAGTAAATATAAAAGAATAGAAATTATCTCATACATATTATGAGACCACTGTGCAATGGAAATATAAATCATCAACAGGTAAAGTTTTGGAAAAGACAAACACTCAGGGGACATTAATAGAATCGTCCTGAACAAGCAAACGATCACAGAAGAAATTTAAAATTCTTGAAGTTAATGACAATGATAGTACAACTCATAGAAACCTCTGGAATGCTATGAAAGCAGTTCTAAGAGAAAAAAATCATTTCAATCAATGCTCATTTTAGGAAAACAGAGCAAGCTTAAATAGAAAACCTTCCAAGAATCTTAAGATACTTGAAGAACAACAACAAAGTAGCCCCAAACTGAACTCAAGGAAGGAAATTATAAAGATGAGAGCAGAAATCAATGAAATTGAGACTCCAAAGGCAGAAAAAAATCAACATATCAAGGAGCTGGATCTTTGAAAAAATAAGTAAAATAAATAAGTCCTTAACCAGACTTACCAGAAGAAAATGACAAAATACTCACATCAAGGCAATTAGAGATGAAAAAGATAACATCAAAACACACACTGTGGAAATACAGAAGCTAGTAAAAAACTGCTTTGAAAAATTATATTCCAACAAATTAGCATATTTGGAAGAAATGGTCAAATTCTATTTTTTTCTTCATTTTTTAATGTTCTTGACACAGGGTCTCATTATGCAGCCCAGATTCATAGTGATCCTCCGGTTTTCAGCCTCCCCAGCTCTGGGATTATAGGCGTGTACCACCACATCTGGACTCTGTCCCTGGTTCAGCGTGCCCCAGGCACGGGGCTAGTGTGAGGATTGAACACTAGCCCCTGCTCTTGCCAAAGCAGGTGCTTTAGTCAGCTGAGCTATCTTGCCACAGCATAAATGGTCAAATTCTTAGATACATTTAAAACTAACTCAAAAAGACAAATATGCTTAACAACCCAATAAAGAGCAGTGAAATCAACACAGTAATAAAGAATCTAGCAACTAAAAAACAATCCCAGGATCTACTTATGGATACACTGCTGAATTCTACAAAACCTTTACATTTTCATCTCACCAATATTATGTCATGCTCTTCAGAGGGATGAAGTGTTCCCAAAGTTATTTATGGAACTCAATAATATCTTTTTTTATGTGTTTAGTACAGGGTCTATAGGGAATCACTACACAGATTGGACTTGTAGTGATCCTTCCTGATTTTCAGCCTCCCAAGCACTGGGATAACAAGGGAATGCAACCATGCCCAGTCTCAAATGTCATCTCAGGGTGCCCTTGGGGCAGGGCCACTATCTGTATCTGCCTAAGCAGGTGCTTTAATCTGCAGAGCTATCTGGCTGGCCCCTCTCAATATCATCTGATATCCAAACTGGATAAAGACCTAACTAAAAAATAAAACTATAGCCCAATCTCTTTAATGAACACAGCTATAAAAACTTCAGCAATATATCAATAAATAGAATACTGTACATTATCAAAGAGATCATGTATAATGATCAAATAGGTTTCATCCTAGAGATGCAAGTATGGTCCAACATATGTAGCTCAATAAATGTAATACATTACATAAACTGAAGCAGTATAAAAATCCATATGATCATATCAATAGATGCAGAAAAAGTTTTCAATACAATTCAACACCCTTCATGATAAAAACTAAATAAAATAAGCATACAAGGACCATATCTGAGTACTATAAAGGCATTTATGAAAATCCAGTAGCCAATATAATATTAAATGTGAAAAAACTGAAAACATTCACCCTAAAATTAGAAACATGACAAAAATATGTGCTACCACTTCTTTTATTCAACATAGTTCTTGAAACATTAGACAGCAATTAGGCAAAAGGAAAAAAAATAAAGGGATACATGTAGAAAAGGAAGAACATAAATTATCATTATTTGTAGGTGACATAATACTCTTATATAAAACATCCTAAAACGCTACCAAAAACTTTTTTGTATTTTTGGGAAGGGTGTATAGGGTGTTCAGAGTCTCACTACTAGATCAGATTTGTAGTGATCCACCTGTTTACAGCCTCCCGAGAGCTGTAAATGCCACCACACCCTGTCTCAATTGCCCTCTCAGCACGCCCTGGGGGTGGGACCAGCATGACAGGTTCAGGGATGGAACCCCTAGCCTCTGCTCCTGCTTGCAGATACTTTAATCTGCTGAGCTATTTGGTTGGCCCCAAGCTTTTAAAATTGAGGGAGAGAGAGAGAGAGAGAGAGAGAGAGAGAGAGAGAGAGAGAGAGAGAGAACGAACATTGGCAAATTGAAAGTTGTCTCATGATCCTGGATAGGCACTATCAATGGTATCAAAATGACCAAGGACCAGGGATATAGCTCAGTGGCTCAGTGCCTGCCTGGGACAAGGTCCCGAGCTTGATTCATGGAGAAATAAAAAGCCCATACTTCTCAAACTTTTACTTATATTGAATTCAGTCTCAAATAAAATGCCAACAACATAATTTACAGTTACAGAAAAAAGATCCTAAAATTCATAAGAAAACAATAGAGGCACAGTATAGCAAAATAAATGTAAAGCCACAAGAGCAAAGCAGGAGGCCTAATAGTGACTGACTTCAAGCTGTAATACAAAAAAATAGTGATAAAAATATTATAGTACTGAAACAAAAACAGATATATGGCTCCATGGAACAAAATTGAGGATACAAAACTTCTCCATGCAAATTCAGCTATTTTATCTTTGAGAAAGGGGCCAAAAGTATATTTCAAAGGAAAGGTAGACTATACAATAAGTAGTTCTGAGAAAACTGACTTTCTATGTACAAAAGACTGAAGCTAGACCCTTATCTCTCACCACATGCTGAATTAAAATAATGGATAGAAAATCCAAACATTAACACAGAAAAGTTAAACTTTTTTTTTTTTTAATGTACTTGGTATGGGATCTCACTATGTAGCTGGGACTCGTAGAGATCTTCCTACTTTCAACATCACCAATGCTGGGATTACAGATATGCACCAACATCACCAGTCTCAGTAGCCTGCTCAGTGAGCTCAGGGCAGGGCTGGTGTGGCATGTGGTGCTGGGGATTGAATCACAGTCCTTGTGCTTGCCTAAGCAAGCACTTAGTTCACTGTGCTATAATGCCAGCTTAGAAACATTAAACATACTGGTAGATAAAAATAGGTAAAATACTTAAAGACATAGGAATAGGAAAAGATTTTCTAAGTAGAATTTCAATTACTCAAGAAATGTCTGCAAGAATCAACAAATGGAATTACATCAGACTAAAAAGTTATGTACAGCAAAAAAAAAAATAATCATATAAGTGAAAAGACAACCAGACAGAGGACTAAAATCTAGAATGTACAAAAAATTTGAATAAATTAAACCACCTAAAATTGGAGATCCAGTCAAAAAATGGACAGGAGAAATGAATAGACATTTCACAAAAGAAGAAGTAAAGATAGACAATGGCTGCTCAACTTCTCTGGTCACCAGAGAAATGAAAATTAAAATAAATATAAAATTCCATCTTACTCCAGAAAGAGTGGTAATCATTAAGAAGTTGAACAATAACAAATGCTGTTGAGGCTATGGTGAAAAAGGAACTTTACTTTATTCACGGTGTGAATTTAAATTAATACAACCGTTATGGAAATCAAAATGGAGATTTCTCAAAGAACTGAAATTAGGAATTTCTTATGACCCAGTGATAGTTAAAGCTTGGAAACAGCCATCCGTAGATGACTAGATAAAGAAAATCTAGTATCTATATGTAATAGAATACTACTTTGCTATAAAGAATGAGAGATTTGAGATATTTGTACAATAATGGATGTACTTGAAAAATATGATTCTGAGTGAAATAAACCAGACACACAAGCTTAAATATTGTATGGTTCTTATTTAATTAAAGCAAGTAGAAACAAAATGAATCATAAAGGATGGGTCAAAGGGGACAAAGAGATGGATCTCTTGTAGTAGAGAAGTTGTCTAAGTACTAGGGATAAGCAGAAGAAGGAAAAATAAGTGGACTAAAGATATGCCATGTACAGGAACATAATCTCAATTAATGTAATTATTGTGTGCCATAACATGAGCTAAGATTAATAATAGCAATAAGAATGAAATGGGATGGGGAATTGCAGGAGGAGGTAGGGGGAAAGAAACGGAAGGGGATTAAGAAAAGGAAGCAGCTATGGTATGTGCACATGCCCACTCACCAGATGGCTGTAAACTGTCTGACCTGCAAACATGTACTAGGAAAAGAAAAACATGTTAAAAAAGTGAAGTGGAACAAATAAAGCTACAGACAAAAAAAATTATACAACTTGCACTGTACTTTAACTGATAAAATACCCCAAAGGAATATTAAAAAAGAAAAATAAAAAATGGCACAACCAATTTAGAAAACAGTGTAGCAGTTTCTTAAAAAGATGAATATATAGTGGTCACAAAACTCAGTGAATTTACTCCTAGAAGTTTTTGAAAAAGAATCAAAGTATAAGTGTAGGCAGAGATTGAGCAGGAATATAAACAGAAGCTTTATTGTAATAGAAAAAAAAAAGGAAACAACTCCATCAATAAGTGAATGGATAAACAAATTGTACTGGGTTCACAGTGGCACATTTAGCAAGAAAAGGAATGAGTTATTGATGCATGCAACAGCATGAGTGAAATTCAATATAAGCATATTGATAGAGACATAAAGATGAGTGTATACTGTATGATTCTACTGAAGTACACATGTGGAAAATTCATGTACTTTCCATGAATTTAACCCATCATGACTGATGAATAATTGGGGATTGAGAAGAGTGGGGAACAATGGTAAAAAAGAATTCCTAATAGGCTCAAGGAATTCTTAGGGATGATGGATATGTTCCCGATTTTGGTTGTACTAATAGTTCAACAGATACAGATAGATATTTCTTGTCAAATGATCTATCTGTTTAGTGATTGTTTGGGCTTCCAACTTACTTCTCAGACTTTTTTGTACATAGGGATACATCTTATTTGTAAAGCCTTGTTGTGGTTTGGGGTTTTTCTCAAGGTGAGCAATATAATACAGGACAAACTTTATGATATAGTTTTATAATGAATCACCCAAAGAATCATCTACAAGGAGTAACAGGAAATCTGTCCACACAATTAAGAACAAAGAATCTGGCTGAGTTCCTAGATCCCAGTATCCTTCATGAGCCCAGCTGAAAACCTAGAGCTCATAATAATGCCTTCCATGACTGGAGGCCTTGAACACATGACAAAGTCTCATGCAGGCTTGCTTCACAGATCTGTGCTGGAAAGCCCAAAAGTCAGTGGTGGGAACTAAAAAGTACATGCCGGAAGGATCTGTGCTAGCAGGCTGAGGGATCCGAACAGGAGCTAGGGAGCAATGCTCAAGAACCAGGGTTCCCTCAAAAGTACCACAGCCATCCTCAGTAACAGTGAGGTCACAAACTCCTCCAATAATGTAGAAAACTGTGTTCCGATCAGGAAAGCCAATGTGACAAACTTCTGCAGGACTCTGAACAGTATACCATCTTCCCCTTCAAAGCTAGGAAATAATGCTCAAAGTGAGGAGCAGAGATCCCCCAGAATGAACCAGAGCCATCCTCAATGACAATAAGGTCTCAAGTTTCTCCTCTGATAATAACAGCCAAGTTCATCAGGAAAGCCAGCATGACAAGGTCACCCAGAAGAACAGTCCAGGAGAATCAATGTCTTCCAACAACTTCTCTGAGAAGCATCCCTGCTTTTTGAGGGATGAAAACTTCTCCTGTTCTGCCTTTTATGCTGCTGGCAACAATCCTCAGGTGGGTCTCTCAAATCTAGCACCATACTACTTCAATTTAGCCAGGTATAACAAGTTGACCACACATTAGAAATCCACTACAAAGAACTCAAAAGAAGAAATACAAATAGAAAGTTGAAATACAAGTAATTAATCAAAAGAGGGAAAGGAGAAGAGCTAGGAAACATGACAATGTCAAGCCATACAGGTATATGTAACAGATGAGCAAGGCAATGATCCTGAGAATATTCAGAAGATTTTCCAATCTAGCAGTTAATTGGAAAGATTCTCACGCTGACAAACTATATATACTGATACCTGTGAACTAAGATACTGCACTGCAGATGGTAATTTGTAATAGTAGTTTCATGTTTGGAGTGCCTATCATTCTGGTATTCTGAATATGGGCTGCTTGTCATGACATGCCAGTTGCTAATATGATGTCTCTCAGGCAGGTGGATGTTCAAGAAGAAGGGGGTGGTGAATGAAAGCAAGAGACAGGAAAAGGAATATTGTGGGACTGTCCTGCCTCAAGGTTGTATATGGTGAGATTTTTGGACTTATGTGCAAACATGAGAAGTATAGAATTCTTTATCCTATTTTTAAAATATAATCTAATTTTTAAATGATTTTTATCATATTATGTAGGGTCTTAAAGTTCAACACATCAATACTTGATGAAAAATACCTGTTCCTTATTATGCCTAAGATGTTTGAAATGCAGTGAGATAGTGAGGTTAAGCTTAATAGCCTAAGTCGTTTGATAATAACAATAAGCTTGTCTTCTGGATGGTTAACAGCCTACGTTTGTGGACCAAAATTCGAGAAAAAGGAGGACTACAAGGAAAGCCAACATTTTGGCTCTAACCTTCTAAGGTCAATTAAGATTCAGGACATATGAGAACTTGAACTGTAACGTCATGTACCTCGGTAGTGTTCCAAATTTTCTGATCAAGGAGATTATCAGGCCAAAGAGGAAAGTGATCGATGATGTACAGGGTGCCTAAGGAGAGTTACATGGAGAGAAAACACTCTCTCAGGCTTTCACAGAGAGAACATTGGCCAAGCAATGGCCGTGACTCATCCACATGGCTGACACTGATAAAGGTTCTACAATCGGCGGTACAGGATCTCAGGATAAATCCCGAGGGGATTTCACTGACCTTCTCAGACCCAAAAGCTACAACTCTTGTTGTATAGGTCCTGCTTTACCTTGGCCTTAACCATCCAGTAGAAAAATATGAAGACGAAATATAGAAAGTAAAGCCATGATGTTTTGTTGAGCTGTGGGGAACTCAGGTCAATAATTTCTGACATTGCCAGTTAAACAGAAGACCCAATGCTATTATGGGCTACTGTATTCTTTTAAAATGTTTTGCTGAGTTTACATACCTATAATATTCAAATGATGGAACTTAACAAAAAAAAGGTATACAGATGAATGTCCATTTTGTATCTGTGTATTCAAAGTGGACGGGATAGATATATAGTTACATTCTGTTAATGAATAGAATGATTTGTTCTAATGGTGTTTGTAAATAGGATTCCAAGCCCACATCTTGTACAGCAATTAACCACTAAGAAGAATGTATGCAGTGTGTTAGTTATTGAAACTGTCCTAGTGATTTGATTTGAAACTGTCTCATTGCTATCTATTTATCAATAAAATTATGAAAAAAATAATAAAAAAAGAAATCCACTGCAAGCCTCAGTGTCTTTTTTATACAGTCAACGTTCTTTATATGATAGTATAATTTTTGCTGATTTTATTATACAGTACAGTACTATACTTTTATGTTTTGGTGTAAATTATAGTATTGCATGTAAGAGCTATGCATGTAAAAGCAAAGTCATCAAGTTAGAGTTTCCTTTGCCCATATCTTTGCTCTGGATACTATAATGTTCATACTACATACAATTCCTCATTCAGCGAATCATTCCTTTGTTTTTTTTTCAAAGTTTTATAGATAAACAGATAGCAATGAGACAGTTTCAAATCAAATCGGAAGTAGTTTCAACAAATAATACACTGCATGTATTCTTCTTAGTGGTTAATTGCTGTACAAGATGCGGACTTGTGATCTTATTTACAAACACCATTAGAACAAATCATTCTATTCATTAAGAAAATGCAACTATATATCTATCCTAACC
>NW_004524627.1:12736506-12737573 GCF_000260255.1 Octodon degus
AGTAGGGTGTCATTTAATTTCCATGTATTTAATGTTTTTTTCTGGTTTCTTTTGTCATTTATTTTCAGTTTCATTGCACTGTGGTCAGATAATGTGCATGGGATAATTTCTGTTTTATTGCATATACTTAAGCCTGATCTATGGACCAGTATGTGGTCTATTTCAGAAAATGACCCATGTGCAGCTGAGAAAAATGTATATTCCGCTGTGTTTGGTTGGAACACTCTGTATATGTCCACCAAGTCCATTTGTTTCAAACTCTGGTTCAGTTTTGTTATTTCTTTGCTACGTTTTTGTCTGGTCGACCTATCTTTTGGAGATAAGGGTGTGTTAAGGTCTCCTGTTAAAATTGTTGCATTGGATATTAGATTTTTTATGTCCATTAAGACTTGCTTTATATAGTTGGGTGCTCCTGTGTTTGGTGCATACATATTTAGGAGTGTTACCTCTTCCTCTTGAATTTTTCCCCTAACCAATATATAGTGGTATTCTTTATTTCGCTTGATCATTGTTGGTTTGAAGTAGAGACTGTCTGAGAACAGAATTGCTAACCCTGCTTGTTTCTGAGATGCTGGGACATGTAGTACTGTGTTCCATCCTTTGACATTCAGCCTATGAATGTATTTATGAGTTAAATGTTTTTCTTGTATACAGCATATTGTTGGATTTTGTTTCCTAATCCACTGTGCCAGTATATTTCTCTTAATTGGTGAATTGAGTCCATTTAGATTAATGGTTAGAATTCAGATGTATTGACTTACGGTTAACATGTTATTTACCTGTTATCGTTTACCTCTTTTTCTCGTGTGTTTAATTGCTTACCCTATTTAGTTGGTTGCTTCTGATCTCTTTCGTGGAGTTCTGATCATTTTGGTCCCTCTCTAGAACATCTTTCAGTAGCCTGTGTAAGGTTGACTTTGTCATCGCGAAATTCTTTAGCGGTTCTTTGTCATGCAAGTATTTCACTGCTCCATCAAACTTGAAAGAGAGTTTTGCAGGGTATAGTAGTCTGGGCTGGAATTTGTTTTCATAGAGGACCTGAAGTACTCTGCTCCATGCTCTTCTTG
>NW_004524627.1:12741374-12743355 GCF_000260255.1 Octodon degus
TGGCACACAGATTAGTATCTTCAAATAAGCCCACCAGGTATGCTTCACTAGCCTCCTGAAGAGCACCAATGGCTGCACTCTGAAACCTCAAGTCGGTTTTGAAATCCTGGGCAATCTCTCTCACCAACCTCTGGAAAGGCAGCTTCCGAATGAGAAGCTCCGTCGATTTCTGGTAACGACGAATCTCTCTAAGCGCTACGGTACCAGGCCTGTAGCGATGAGGTTTCTTCACCCCGCCAGTAGAGGGGGCGCTTTTCCTGGCAGCTTTAGTGGCCAGTTGTTTTCGGGGGGCTTTCCCACCAGTGGACTTACGAGCAGTCTGCTTGGTTCGGGCCATTTTCTTTTACCCAACGCAGAAGTCTTAAGTAGCTTTTCAGACCGCCGCGCTGGCCTTCAGGCAACAGCCGCAGTTGACGAAAACAAAAACGACAAACCCTCAACGAACGACCAAACCGCTCTGCCTCTTTTTTCTTCTATTACTGCTCCCTATACTCTACCTTTTCTCCTCTCCATGCTTTGGCTAATTTAGATCAGAATAGATTATTTGGCTAATGGGAGCATAAGGAGGGAGGGAAGTCTACGAGTTCTCCCTTAAAATTATTTTCATTAGGCACACTGGACTTTGCTTGCTGTGGAGTCAAAAACACTATAACACTGAGTGGTTGTGAATTTGTGGGTATGTAACCAGTGCTGCTATACCTTGAGTGCTAGTCATGATAAGGTCAAAAAGAGAAGAGATCTTAATACTAGAGAAATGAAATCTTTGTAATGCAACCAAATTTATTACAATTCTAAAAAAATCTATTGACAAGTAAATTACTCAACAAATCATCGCTAGGTTGGTTCACCTAATGCCCATTCATTCTTTTGTTCATTCATTTGTCATTATGGCAATCTCTGAGCCAAGAGCTACAAACACTGGTAAGTGAGCTGCAGGCCCTGATCAGTCTAATTTTTGAAAAACTGGCACTTTCAGACTGTGTATCTGAAAGTCCTGGTGTCCTAAAAACAAAGAATTGTAGCTACATAGTTCTGGCAGGTAGAGTGGGCAGCTCCTGGTAGTTAATGCTTGCTAAAAATTCTTTAAAAGTCATTTTAACAGCATCTTAAAATTTTAGAATTCATTTTGAAGTTAATTAATTGGGCAGAAAAATATCTACTTCAAACTAGAATATTTTGTGTGAGAAACATATCTAAAATACCAATTTTTTCATATGATAGGGATATATGTGTGTCTATGTTTATAGCAGCACAATTTGTGATAGCCAAATCTTGGAAACAACCAAGATGCCCATCACCTAAGGAATGGTTGAAAAAGATGTGGTATTTTTACACAATGGAGTATTATTCAGCTATAAAGAATGATAAACTTGAAGCCTTTATATTGAAGTGGATGCCACTTGAAGATGTACTCATAAGTGAAATAAACCAGATACACAGCTATAAAGAGTGTATAGTTTCCCTAGTATAAGAACTGCAAAGAAGAAATACAAATAGAAAGGTATAATACAAGTAAAAGGAAAGCAAGATCTCAAGGACTAACTAATAATGAGAGGGAAAGGAGAAGAGCTAGGAAACAGGACAGTGACAAGCCATACAGATATATGTAGAAGATGGGCAAGGCAAAAATCCTGAGAATCTCCAGAAGATTTTGAATCTAGGAGTTAATTGGAAAGATTCTCACCCTGACTAACTATATATACTGATACCTGTGAACTAAGCAACTGCACTGAAGATGGTAATCGGTAATAGTATTTTCATGCTTGGAGTGCCGGTCATTCTGGTCTTCTGAATATGAGCTGCTTATCACGACATGCCAGTTGCTGCTGTGCTGTCTCTCAAGTAGATGATTGTTCAAAAAGAAGGAGGTGGTCAATGAAGGCAGGAGACAAGAAAAGGAGTGTTGTGGGACTGTCTTGCTTCAAGGTTGTGTATGGTTAAATTTTTGGACCTATGTGTAAATATAAGAATTATATAATTT
>NW_004524627.1:12744205-12745927 GCF_000260255.1 Octodon degus
ATACAGATGAATGTCCATTTTGTATTTGTGTATTCAAAATGGTTAGGATAGATATATAGTTACATTCTCTCAATGAATAGAGGGATTTGTTCTAATAGTGTTTGTAAATAGGATATCATGTCCACATCTTGTACTGCAATTAACCACTAGGAAGAATGTATGCAATGTGTTGATTATTGAAACTGTCCTATCAATTCGGTTTGAAACTGTCTCATTGCTATTTGTTTCTCAATAAAATTATGGAAAAAAATAAATAAAAAATAACGTGCCAATTTTCATCTGAGACCACTTTGTCTGAAGGGCTTAAAAGGCAAAAGCAAAAATGAAAAAAGATATCCTTAAAAATGACAGGATGTTGTATTCTTCTAGTTTTGCCTTAAAAATGAAAGAATGGTGTGTGCCACACACAGCCAATCAGGATGGTGTATGCCTCTTGTTTCTTAGGAAGTTAGGGCAAGAGGATCACTTGACACAGGAGTTTAAGGCCAGTCTGATCAACACAGTAAGACTATGTCTCTAGATGAACAGACAGATAAACATGTGAAAGGAACTTCAAAACAATTGTTTTCACTACCAACAAAGCAGGTGGTTCCACATTTACTATATAAGGTCTTGGAAGCTTAAACTTCTAACATTCATAATTTTTTTATCACTTAGTGGAAAGATATTATTTTTGGATGTAAACCAAATCTACTTGTTCTTCAACTCTAGATACTGTGAAGCAGGGAATGGCTTCTGCCTTCGTCTTCCATTGCAAATGTGTTTCTACTTGATTGAGACCAAGAAAGGACATGTTCAACCTGAAATGACTGCCTTCTGGAAATTTTCAGAGTGGCAACAAGCATATAGAGCTGTGAATATTGCTACCTGGATCAATAACTTTCCTGCCAAAGAAAAGCAACGAAGATCAAATTTCATGGACCCAAAGAACTACTGGAAACTTCTTTCCCCCATGTGTGAAAGGATCACTTTTTATGACTTATAGAAACCAAAGCAGTCACTGGAATCAAAATAACAGCTAGCATTTATTTATCATTTAATATGTTGGACACTGTGCCAAGTAATATACAATGACTCATTTAATCCATAAAACAAACCATAGGCAGGTATTATTATTTTTTTCCTTCTTTTTATTTCCTTCTTGATAGATGAGAAGAAAAAGGTTAAATTACAAAGTAGGAATGAATGTATTGTTCACTTAGACAATGAGTCTAATTATGCATGTATATATAAATTGGAACATTTTCACTGTCTTACTTTTTGATTTTCTGTCTCTTGTTTGGTAAATGTTCTGTGCATTCATGGGATATTGCTAACTTCTTGATATTTTGAAGAAAAAAGAAATTTTGAATTCTGAAGAGAGTTTTGAAATTCAAGATATAAATTTAAAAAGGTAAAAGAAAATCTAATTTCACCAACAGGACAGTAGCAACTTCGACCATAGGTTTTGCATTGCAGAAAAGCATTGTATTGCTTTCTGTTGCTGGGGTGAAACTCATCTTTATAAATAAGTATCCTTGAGATTTCCTTCTGACTCAAGGGGAACAAGGTGCTCAACTAAATGCCTTGTTTTCTTTTTTTTTTTAAATTTTATTTGTGTGTGTGTGTGTGTGTGTGTGTGTGTGGCCAGTTCAGCCCACCAGGGGGCGGGGCTGGCTGGCATGTGGTGCTGGGGGATTGAACCGTGGTCCCTGTGCTTTGCTAAGCTTGTTCTAAGTAGGT
>NW_004524627.1:12746027-12757723 GCF_000260255.1 Octodon degus
TGTTAGTGACCTCTGCACTTGTTACGGGTGGGCTTGGGTTCTGAGGTTGCATTTTGTTCCTTCTTGTCATTTTGTGCAGCTCTGTCTTCTGACCTTTGTTGTAGATCTTTGCTGTAGTTATAACCTTCGCACGTACTAAAGTTCATGTGCAGCTCTACAAAGTTTGGACTTAACCAGCTGCATCTGGCTTGGGTCTGGCTGCTGTGCTCAGCTCCTTCCCGCTGCTGCCCTTAAGGGTGAACCTGCTGTGCCCCTGTGGTGAGATGTTCTTCTCCTGGACTAGCTGGTTGGATCTATCCTCTACACTCTCTGCAGGGATTGCAGCTGCAGGATTATATCTCAGGCGTGTATGCCAGGCCTGAGCTGTGCCTGGAGGGGGAAAGGTGAAGTAGGGGGAAGAGCAAGCTCTCTGCACACACTCACAGGACCTGGGCTAGGACTGGGTCTGGGGTTTCCAGGATGAAGCAAATATTCCTACTCGTTATGCGGGTTGGGGGAGGCACTGCGAAGTGGTGGTGGGTGCCCCAAGGGGCTGGGAGAGGGTCAGGCTTACACTCTGCTTGGGCTGGGACTGGTCCCGCCGAAGCAGGGTAGCAGGAAGCTCTCTGCACACTCACCGGACCTGGGCTAGGAATGGGTCTGGGGGCTCCTGGAACTCAGCAGAAAATCCTACTCGGCGGGCGGGGTGGGGGTGAATCATTCCTTTAACAACCTAGTCTCAGGAACAAAATTCGGTGAATTAATGAGGAATATCTGTATGAACACATATATCAAATCTTTTCCAATTGTACATTTTAAGTATGTGCAGGTTATTAAGACATCTATGCCTCAAAATGAAAACAACAATATGCAATGTATTAATTATTGTAACTGTCCTACTAACCTGTTTTTTAACTTTCTCCTTGAGATTTCTTTCTCATTAAAATAATAAAAAATAAGTTAAATAAATGCTAAGTAGCTACAACAGTAGATAATATTTACTGGGAAGTGAATCATAATGTTATAAAGAAATTGAGCTCTGAGACCAGAAACCAGCTCTTGTCTAATATTTACGAGTTGTATGACTTTGGACTGATGCATGCCTAGTGTCTATTTTTCTAAAAATAAAATGGAGAGTGTTATTACCTCAGTAGATGTTGTGAGCATAAATAGTGTATGCTATCTTTATGATAGTCCTTCTTTAATAATAGACCTTCATGATAGTCCCTGGCATGTAGAAAGTGTGTAATAAATGTTAATAAATTATTATTCACCAAGCATTATTTTGAATATTTTATAAGAATTATTCCATTTGATCATTACAAGCTTATGAAATAAAAACTGATATCTTTACTTTACAGAAGAGAAATCTAGGCTGCAAAGAAGATATCTAACTCCTCCCAGGTTTGTTGCACAGGAGGAAAGAAGTATAATTTAGATTTGAATTCCCAAGCTTGTACTTTTAGTTCTGTAAATGAGTGCTAACAGGTGGGGCATTGACTCAGGTGCTAATAAGAACGTTGTCTAGACAATGTCCATGTTTTCTTGGCATTTTCTTCTCTGAGATGTGTGAAGCCATTGAAGACCAACATGTTTGGGCAGCTCTCTGTTAGTTCTTCCTGTAATTACTTTTGGCAATCTCAGTGCCCACCCAATTTATTGTTTCTTCATTGGGAGTCAAACTATTTTTCAACCCTTCTGTGTCCAGTGAGATCATCTGATGAATTCTTGCCAACAGAATGAGTGCAAAAGCCAAAAGCAGGCAAGAATGGGTGGACATTCTTTATTCTTTGTCCCTTCTGTCTTCACCTCTTGGCTTCTGCTTAAGCTGGAAGAGTCACCTGAGTGAAACTTGGTTCCTGAATGAACATCTGGAGCAGAGCTTCTATTGTTCATCCGCAATGAAGCATATTTGATGTGTTAAGGTGCTGAGATTTGGAATGTCAGTTTGTTTATTATAATCTTCACAATACCTTGATTACTCTTGTGAAATATTACCTTTGCCAACACATTCTTTCTCTGAGAATTTCTGAAACGTGGATCAAACTCATAAACCAATTCTCTTGCTATGAAATGATGTACAGTGACAGTGGAAGAGAGGTTTGATTACATAGAGCATATAAAATCGGTAAGACTATGAATGGTACACAGAACACTAATATTCTAATATTTAAGTTTTTTCCAAACTCCAATATTTAAGTGTTCTCCATCTCATTCATGGTGGTTGACTGGCAGTATATGTTCTTATTTAAAACTTTGTATTAGCTTTTTCTGTGTGTACTTCCTATTTCTTGGGACTTCAGCCGTGGGCCTCAGCTCTAGGCTACCACAACCACAAGAAATTGAATTATTTCTGACCTCACAGCCATATAATTGTCTGTCTAGGTTGTTTTGAATCCTATACTCATATCTTTAAAAAACATTCAGTGGGACAGGTTGCCAGCATCTATTTTCAAACTGATGCTTTTCTCTTTCTTATTCATTGGAAGCTTTATCTTCTAATCACTTTACCTACTTCCCCATCTGTGTAGTGTCTTCTATCAGTATATTCACTATGATAATTCATGGTATGCAGATAACTCTGTGTCCCTGGCCCAAATCTGGATCTTCATAAATCTCCCAGGACAAGAAGCTTCTTTTTGTGGGAGTACAAATGAGAGAAAGAAAAGGAGCAGCACTCCATTCTGATAACCATCTAAGACAGCCTGAACACATAGTGTTTCTTTAATGGCTCATCTCTCCCTTTTCTAGTACTGCACTGAAAAAATAAAGGTTTTAGGCATAGGAGGCTTGAGGGGAGAACAGTTGCTCATATTACAGGACTGTGTGGACCTCATGCCATGTGATAAAGCATCTGGTTCTGAGTACCACCTGTTTGTGGCAAAATATGATCATTTATCAAGGAATTCCAAAGGCTTTCCTACCAAGGCACTGAGGAGATCTAACCCTCTGATCTTTTTTCCCCATAATTTTATTGATAAACACATAGAAATGAGACAGTTTCAAATCAAATTGTTAGGAGAATTTCAATAATTCACACATTGCATACATTCTTCCTAGTGGTTAATTGCTGTACATGATGTGGACATGATATCCTATATACAAACACCATTAGAACAAATCACTCTATTCATTAAGAGAATGTAACTATATATCTATCCTAACCACTTTGAATACACGCATACAAAATGGACATTCGTCTGTATCCCCCTTTTTTTTTTGTTAAGTTCCATTATTTGAATATTATAGGTGTGTAAACTCAACAAAATATTCTAAAAGAGTCCAGTAGCCCATAATAGTATTGGGTCTTCCTCTTGACTGGCAATGTCAGAAATTGTTGACCTGAGTCCCCTATAGCTCAACATAACAGCATGGCTTTACATCTTATATTTCATTTTTATACTTTTATGCTGGATGGTTAAGACCAAGGTAAAGCAGGACCTATGCAATGAGAGTTGTAGCTTTTGGGTCTGATAAGGTCAGTGAAATCTCCTCAGGATTTATCCTGAGATCCTGTACCTCAGATTGTAGAACTTTTGTCAGTGTCAGTCATGTGGATGAGTCATGGCCATTGCTTGGCCACTGTGCTCTCTGTGAAAGCCTGAGAGAATGTTTTCTTTCCATGTAATTCTCCTTAGACACACTCTACATCATCGATCACTTTCCTCTTTGGCACCATAATCTCCTTGATCAGAAATTTGGGACACTACTGAATTACATGACATTACAGTACAGGTTCTCATATATCCTAAGTCTTAATTGACCTTAGAAAGCTAGGGCCAAAATGTTGGCTTTCCTTGCATCCCTCCTTTTTCTCTAATTTTGTCTTCTGGATGGTTAATAACCCTCTAATCTTGTTCTCAGTTTCTTGATGAGAAAACTGAGCTATAAAGGTATAGCAAGAGCTCTTCAAATGTAAATGTCAGATAAGGTCCAGTATGTGAATCACTTACTATTTGCTTGTGGAAAGATAGGTGATAAAGAGTAAATAATGAGAAACTTATAGAAATTTGACAAGGATTTTCAAGTGACTTATATTAATATAAACTTAGCTTTATATATTTTGTATGCCTTTAAACTTCATTTATATTATAATTTATTTTAGTTTTCATAATTAGAACAGATTATAGGCTCATAGAAACACATAGATAGCACAGTTCTCCCATATACTCTACAAGTTTCTTCTATTATTGATAGACTATATAAGTATATTAATAATTATATTGGTTGTAATAAATGAACCAGTGTTGGTACATTATTATTAACTGAAATTTATGCCTTAGTCATATGTCCTTAGTTTTTTGCTCTTATAGAATGCTGTCTAGGAAACTATATTACCATTAGTCATGTTAACTAAGCTGCTTTTGGTAGTGAAAATTTCTGACTTTTCTTGATGACTGACATATTTGAGGATTACCAATCTTCATTTATTTGACTTGAAAGAAATCTTTCAGTTGAGACTTGTATATTTCATGATTAAGTTAGGTTTTGGGATTTTGAAGAGGAAGACCAGAGAAATGACATCCTATTTTCATCACATCATATGAAAGCTACATATCATCCACATGACTCATTACTGCTCATGCTGACCTTTGTCATCTGGTGGCTAGTTTTTACCTCTGTAAATTTATCTTTCTACCTCCCCTTTCATACTATAATCTTTTGAATGAAGATGCTAAATACAACCTATACTTAAGGAATGGGAATTATGATTTATTTTATCATACCTTATAAAAGTATTGGTTCATGACATGATACTGAGGATTTAAAAACAGGCCCCACAGCATTGATCATTTGAGAAGCACTGTTCTTAAAAAATAGTTCATGCAATGACATATAGAAGCAGCACCGAGGCCACACCCAGAGCATCTTGACTTCAATCCAAGCTCTTTTCATTTCCTGGAGCCTAAATTGAGCATCCATCTAACTCTGGAGTCAAATATGTCTGGCTCTCTAACTCTATAGCCTACCCCATACCTTTATGTGGATCTTAAGAAATGCTTCAAATATCAGTATCCTTGTGACTTAAAATATTGTCTCATCTAGCTTATTGTTTTAGATAAGGTATAATAAGAATCAAGTTTTGAGATAGAAATCTGCCCTCCAGATTTTTGGAAAGTTATGAGAGAGGGATTGATAGAAGAAGCTGAACTGTAATGTAATTCAAATACAGGTCCCCACTGATGTTATGGGAATCCTTGTACCTGGGGTGACCTTTCTCTGTTACTCTGAATTTTGTCAAAGATCAGGGATTGAATTCCTCACACTGACAAGGTATTGGCTTGGATACTGTCTATCCTGGGGGAGGAGGTGAAACTTGTAAAAGGTGGCTTCCTTGGCTCACAAACATAACCTAGAAAAGAGTTCAGGCTGGCTATTATCAGCCAACACTCCTGCGTGTTCTAGAATCTGAAGTGGGACTGGCAGGAGACCTAGATGGTACCCATTGCACTTGTCAAAGATGCTTTTCTATCTTTTGTTTTTGTGCTGCATTTGGAGCTAGGAATTTGAGGTTGTTTTCTTTACTCTTCTTTGCACTGGTGAGTTGTCTGTTTTGCCTAAATACACTAATCAGCCTTTGAAAGTCAATGAGGTAATCAAGGAAGGAGATGCTGAGAAGAGAGGCCATATGAAAAGATTGGTGTAGGCAACAGACACAATGTAGAGAATTTGTATTTGTGCCATCTGTGTGATTCTATGATTCATCTGGGCCTGTGTACCCTCATAATCAGCAGGCTCCAGTAAATTAAGTGTTGTTTTCTAAAGAAAAGTGAAAGTTGGGACTTGAGCAGGGAAGAATGCATATGCTTAACAGTG
Source organism: Octodon degus (assembly GCF_000260255.1). Taxonomy (NCBI): domain Eukaryota; kingdom Metazoa; phylum Chordata; class Mammalia; order Rodentia; family Octodontidae; genus Octodon; species Octodon degus. Next base: position 12,751,824 of record NW_004524627.1, read on the forward strand.
ATGAGTGCAAACAAACATACAGCATCAAGAAGACACAGAGAATGAAGTGGTGGGAGATTGTTACAATTTTATTTTTCAGGGTAATTAAGTACAAGTGATAGAATTATTTTAACTCTTCAATAATTTGTCTCTCCTACTACTTGTTTCTTATGGGCTCCCAACTTGTCTTTTTCTTATTGATTTTGATTAGAAGTGGGCACAAAAGAATTTTAATTGGAGTTCAAAAGATTGGAGTAGAAAAAATACATTCTTATACAAAATTTTGCTTCATATACTTGGTGCTTTGTTGCCCTGATTTTGTCTGATGTCTATCTTTTTGTGCATTATAGTTTGAATTCAGATGTATTTTTCCTTTCTGCTTTACCCTGTATAAATGGATAGTTAGTGTGAATGAGCTCATCCTAGTCTACAAATCTTGTACTTCACAAAGGAACTCAAAATAAACCCATATCAGGACCTGCTGCCCACAGTTTGGATATGTGGCTGTAGAAGAGGAAAGAGTGAAAGAATTTAGAAAGCAGTAAAATTAATGACTCAATAATATGAATATTATCACAACCCCTCAAACCCTGAAGACAGATGATGAAACTAAGCCTTAAAAAAGTTAGATAAGTTACCTATGGGTGGTGATGAGATGTAAATCCAGGGACTAATTTTTTGGTATCACTTCCTATACTGCTTAGTATTTGTGAGACTAATTGAAATGGGAGTGTGGTTTGAATAGGAAAATGATATTACCTCACCTACCTCCCTAGGGAAAACTCCTTTTGAGGTACATCTTTCTGTAAGCTCCTTTGATGGCTCAGGCCATTTTCTGTTAGTAAAAGGAAAAACCAAAGCAATTAGAGATCAAGACCTTAAGTGAGGAATTAAAGGCTGCATTTAGAACTCCAACATTGATTTGGAAATCTATAAAGGTGGTGGATGAGGCATTAGGTAAGGACAAAATTTTTCAAGGGCAAGAAATACAAGTAAGATTCAATGACTCACTCAGGCTGGATTCCTAGACCCCAGACCTGGGAAGTTGTTGGAGAAGAGGTTGTCTTTCTGTGGTTCTGGGAGGGGATGATACATAGTTTTCAGTTGAATGTCATTTCAGCCTCTTGGTGGAGGGGCTACATTAGAAGTCAAGGTTAACTATAGAAGGCCATGCCAAAGTCTATGCATTCTTAAGGAACTAGAATGTTCTTTGGGTTTTCCTTTGTCAAATTATCCCATTAATATCTCTTTAATTAGGTGCACCTCATTTCAGGAGTTTGCAGACCCTGCCAGTGCCACAATGGCTTGATAGCAAGAGACTTATCTGAGACTCTGCCGGCCACTAGTGATAGAGTCTGCTGCTGGCTCTCTTGTGGCCCTGTAGATAGATATTTTATCCCTCATGACCTTTTATAAGTTTTCTTGGAAAGCCAGAACACTCACATTTTGCCTCTTGCCTTGGATAGAGCCCATTTCTATCCAAGTTTGGGATCAAGTATTTCTTGCTGCTTCCTACCTATGGAGCATGCAGAGACAGGGGTTTGTGGAGACTGCTCATTCCTTTTTCTTGGACATTTTGGACTGAAACCAACTTTTGTGAGTGATAAAGCCCTGAAGGCTGGCAAACTGAGGGCAAGAACTCCCTGAAATTGGACTCCTATGAGGTATTCAAAATTCATGCTCCATGGAGCTTGTCAATCTGGAGGATCTTCCTTTCTCCTCACTGCTTGGCTCCCTGCCAGAATCTTCTTACTTTATTTGTGTGACTATTAAAGATTCTCTGCTTAAAGATATGAAATCATAAGTGTAGTAGGAGTTTTGCACACATCTTCATTGTCTAATGTCACCTGGCCAAAATTTGAACATGGGTCTTCTAGATCCTAGTCTGTTGCGCTTTGTACACTGTATTTTCATCATGCAATAAAAGTAACTATTTCCAAGTATGTGAGGGAAAAGAATGATGGAAGTTTTCCTTTCTCAAAGTTCTCATCAAATTTTATCTGTTGTTCCCAATTAGTTGTTACAACTGATATTGTCTTTCCATAGAAGGATATCCACAATTCATCTTGATGGCTGAAGTCAACTGAATACATGAATATTATTTACAATTTTTTCAGGAATTCAAATTTGTGAACAAAACTCTTCTTAATACAGTTAGCCATATAACCATAGGCCAGTAGTTTTTCTAGAATATGAAACAAATTATAAAATAGTGGTATAAGATATTTTCCTGAGATCAGTTGTCTGTGGAGGTAGCAAGATCTTATCATAGCTATACAGTATTTATAACATCAGGCATTACTTCATTTTACTAAACAGGAAACTGGATCACAAAATATCTAAATAATTAAGCCAGATCCTTTACAGTTAATGGTGCTAATTAAATGTCAGTGCTGGATTTCACATTTGTTTGACACAAACACACATGCTCTTTCTCTTGCCCAGTGAGTCTCTATGTAAAGATGTCCTCAAAAATATTGTTTTAAAGGTGCAATTTCTGCTCAATCAAGGAATTATGATTCAGCAGGGCTGTGGTAGGGTTAGGGATCTTTATTTTTATAAAGGTCCCTCAGTGATTCTGGTACATGAGGTGATAGGATCTTCTGTGTGGAAAGCCAAGATGAGAATGGGGGCAACTAAATCCCTAAATCCTATCCCAGATACAGATGGCATTTATCCTTCTTGTTCAGTTTGAAGACAAGGTCAGCCACCTTCCATGACTTCAGAGAAGAGATTCTTCATAATTTCTGCTAAAGGAACTCAAACTAAGGTGATACTTCCTAGCACAGAAATTCAAACTAGCCCAGAAGTTTATAAGTTAGGAATGTTTCCTATTACTTTCCTCTAAAGGGAGAACCATCTCCACCTAGAAGACCACTGATGGACTCTTAATAATGTCTGTATTCCTAGTGTAGGACCTGTGGTACTGAGGATAGGTGTTCAGTGTTCTCAAGGTCATGAAGAGCCCTGGGAAAGGGAGGGTGTTCAGTCCTGGTTGGTTAAGTTTAAGTCCTCATCTTTTCAGTATGTGTTGTTTAGGGTGTTACATTTTATCTTGGGAGGCATCTTTGATATAGCTATGAGAAGGGATGAGATAAGTATCCAGAAGTAGCCAATTTTCTAAGATACAAAATAATGGATGTTCATGATAATTTTTCCTTCATAATATTTTATGAATTGTACTTCATATACTTGTGGGAAAATACTGTAGAGACTAAGTTTCTAATCTAGTCAACCTGTAATTATCTATTTTCTTCACCTGATTACTGATATTTTAGGTTCTCCCTTCCAATCTAGTCAGCAGTAAATATCATTAACTTGTCTTCTAGTGTTTCTCCCATATTATTAGCATGAGATGAACAATTAGGGGATTCCCAGAACCTGAGGCCTAATCAAAGAATCTAGTCTTCTGGTTCAGAGATATGTCACATACTCTAGTGCTCAAGTTTCCGTGTCCACAAACCTCAAAATCTCATATGAAGCCCTCATGATTTTTGAGTAGTGTGATTCCATGTTTTATACAATTCCTTGCCTACTCTCACCTCCAGCTGATCACTGTATTTAAAGGAAATTATATATGAAGACATAAAACATAAGGAAACAAAAACATTTATCATTTGTGTGACTTTCAGGCCTTCCTCCTAACTTATGTTGTCCAGAAAACTGAAAAGAATCCCCGTAAAAATTAATAAAAGGAATGGATGTAAGATATGAGGAAGTGATGTTAGTTACAGTGACTGATCAGTGAGTGCTATCACCAAGGAAGCCATTTTTTCTTCAGATATATAGGCAACAACCTGGGTAGAAGTTTGACTAACATTCTCATTCTTCAGATACTGAAAATCTAAATGAAGATTTGAGATTTGAAAATGGTGTTACTGATTAAATGTGTGTGCACCCATCCCCCCCAGCTCATGTATCAAAACTCTTAACTTCTATCTGATTGTTTTTTACTTTTTGGAGGTGATTAAAATTGGATTATATCACGAAGTGGTGCCCTTACATTATGGTGGGACTTATATCTTTATAAAAAAAGGAAGAGAATAGTATATTGTGTTCTATTTTCACACTTTAAGGAAAGGCCATGTAAGGGCTTAGTGAAAAATTGGCTGTCTGAAACTCAAAAGGTAAATCCTTATTGGTAAGCTAGCTCTTAGACTTGGGATTTTCTAGGCTTCAGAACTGTGAAAAGTAAATTCCTTTGTTTAAGCCACCAAGTGTATATTTTTGATGAGGCAGTCAAAGAAAACTAAGAAAGTTGGGATCAACTGTGGGACAACAAACCATATGCACAGGTCTGATGATGGTTGAGAGTGTCTTCCTTTCTTGTAAAGGGTCAGAGGAAAGATGAAATTAGGGAAGGTTGAATGAGTGAAAAAGTGAGAAATGACTAAAACAGTTTTGAAGCATCAGGTGATGGATATGGTTTAACTGTTTTCTGGACAACTTTGTTGATAGTTATATTTCAGTAAGATGTGAGCACCAAGGAGACTCAACCTCTTTCTTTTTTTATTCCCTTTAGTCTCTTGTTCATTTTTTTTCTTTGTCCCACAAACACCTATTAAACACACCCTGAATTCTTCTTTCTCCCTTCTCCTCACTGTGTCCCTGGGAATACAAAGGAAGCAAATGACTTGATTTTGCCTTTCAGGAGATTTGGGCTGAATAAAGTTCATGGTCTGTGGTGTGGAGCTGTGACTGGAATGCAGGTTTTATGGACCATCATTTCTAAATCCTGATCCTTGGAGTCTGCAAAGCCCTGGCAGCTTCTCTAGTGAAGAATCAGTAGAGAAGAGTTGCTTGAGTTCTTTTTTCTTCTTTTTTTTTTTTTCTCAAAACTTCATAAACTTTATTGTCTCATCCATCAAGGGCACAGGATACCTTCATCAGCTCCATCTTTTACTTGCCTTCTTACAGATTCCGGTCCATTGCCCTTACCAAGGAATATCCTGTATGGACAGCTTCCTAGAACCAAAAGATATTTGTCTTCTGGGTTAAGTGTACAAGGGACGTGTGGAAGCCTATGTTGCACTATCTAAGCAGCTTCCAGGCTGCACACTGGGGGTGTACTCAGCAGCATCTCCACTGGGTTCCACAGGTCTTAACTCAATCCCCGCAGCTGTTCCTGCTTTCCACACACTGTCAGTGCATCCCAGTACCTAGAATCTCAATCTCGTTCAAAGCACAACTTAGTCTACCCAGTTCATTACACGGATCCCATCTATGACCTCTCACACAGATGCTCAAGTCACCTATCTTGCCCTTTAAGCACCTTGAATTTGAAACTAACTTTTAGGGCAAGAATTTTAGCTACCATGGGAACTTTTTGCTATCTGGTACTCCTTATGCCCATCTTGCTGATACTAATGTACCGTACTTTTTACAAGTGGTCCTCATAAAGTCGAGAAAACTGGTTTCATGCTAAAAATGTGGTTTTTAAACAATAAATTCAACATCTACAGGCTTTTTTTTATATTTGTATAAAAATCTCTAAGGCTCCAAGCTCAGGTTGATAAAAAGACACCAGCATTTTAACCTGAAACCTTTCCTAGCTGTTTAACACTACAAAGGGAAGACTTAATATTGTACACTTTGTCATAAGCCCACTGCAAAAGTAGAAGCAGAATAGCCTTTTGCATGCTAAGCAAACACTACCACTGGGCTACATCCCTAGCTCATCACAGCATTTTTATAGAGCAAAGGGCTGTTCACATGCTTCATAATTTTTTGAAAGCAAATGGTTCCTTTGTCTAACACACAAAAGCTGAAATAATCTCTACTCAAACATTAGGATATACATAATCTACATAATGAATGTATTAAAGCTTTGTACATTCAATTTAGGTTTTTGACACTTTGTTGAATAAACAAGTTTTATTTATAAATTTAGTCAACATACATAATTGACCTAAAAACTTCAA
>NW_004524627.1:12763363-12804627 GCF_000260255.1 Octodon degus
GTGGTGCTGGGGGATTGAACCGTGGTCCCTGTGCTTTGCTAAGCTTGTTCTAAGTAGGTGCTTTAGACCACTGAGCCATCTCACCAGCCCCAATGCCTTGTTTTCTCACTGGTACTTTTATCCTTCTCTGTGAGTATGTATCTTCAACAATCTCCTAATATTTACGACTCATAAAACTTGACATTTTTCTTTTCAAAACATTTGCCCTTTTGTGTCATGGCTTCTCACTTTTCATTTCCATGCTATGCTGTGGTACCATATCTCTCCTGTGCTGTGCTCCATTTCTGGGCTGTTGTTTGAATGTAGAGTTCATCCTTGACAGGGACCTTCAACTCTTCTTCTGAATCCAACTCAAAGGCCATTCTTCAATATGGATGACTCCAGATTCAAGTTGTTAATCATGACACACCATTACCACCTCATCCCTGACCACACACGTTCTAGTCAGGCTGTCTTAAGATCCAGGCTTATAGGAAGAAAGGCCATGAAGCTTCTGGCCCTGGCACCAAACCATAGTCTTGGTGAATCATGCAATTCCCCTGAGTCCCAAAGAAGACATCTTGTACATTGTGAAACATTAATTGAACTATAGAGGATTCCATGCTGTATTTACAAGTTAATGTCTAATTTAGCTGTGAGTGCTAACCTCCACAGAGCTGTCATTCCCAGAAGTGCTCCTGAGATGCAAACCCCTTCACATACTTAGGCCTCACAGAATGTGGCAGAAGCCAGAATCCAACAACATCATCTGGATGAACGTATTTCAGTGCTTGAGGCTCCTCAAAGCCATGACTACATTTCACTTTAAACTCCTTATCTTTGAGTAAAGTAAAGTCAGGGAAGAAAATTGAGTAGATTTTTCCCTCAGCGACAATTTCAGGCAGTACAATAGATCAAAGGAGAATATGGTGTGTGTTAAAGGCTGTAAGTATTTGCCAGGCCATGTTCTTTTAAAATCCATATACATACGATGCACAAAGAGTTTGGTGTTATAAAAAGGATTTTTAAGTACCTTAGTCTTTTATCCAGAACATTATTAGGAACTTTGTGTTAAAAATTAAGATGCCTTAGAAACCATATAAAATTTTTAAAAAGCTCTCCCTTTCACGCTGTCTTTTCCAGAGCACTTTAGGAGAGATTGTAGAATTCTCAAACAGTTGGAGGGAGCTCTATGTGGAACAATCTACTTTGCCAATTTGTTCCTATATTGGCCCAGAGAAACCATTTACCAGCTTGTTTTAGGTTGTTTCAGCTGCCACTAGGCATTCTTCTTCAAACACACCTGCACTGCTTTATGGACCCTGTCCCAGTAGGGAGAACATGATGTTTACGGCCGCATTCCAACACCCTGTGCATGCACACCTCTCTCTGAACTCATTGGGCTATCATGGAGTTTTCTGTTTTTCATTTGAATTCTCTTCTAGACTATGAACTTCAACACTGGATTTGCCTCATGTTTATTCATTAGTGCAGTTCTTTCTTCAACTCAAATGAGCACAACATTGGGGTCATTTTGCTTCATGGGCTTTAATTCATCTCCTTCCTTGTGTGCTCCTTGATTTCTTTTGTGTTTTTCTAATTCTGATAGTAAGTCATTGCAATCAGGCTGAAATGCATACATCCTTCTTTTTCATTTTCTTACAATGAGTTGGACTTATGTACTGCAGTTGTTTTTGGTTGAAACCCCCCAGAACTCTGAAGTGGCCATTTCCTGAGATTCTCTTTTTTATTCATAGAGGAGCAACTGGAGCCTTTGCCAGTCTGGGCACAGTCAGGAATTCTCTGTCTTCCTGTGATTGTTCTTCACTCAATAAACATTTTTCTGAGCCCCTTCCTTATAAAAGATAGTATCCTACATACAATGTTTGAGAAGAGAATGGCCCAAGCCTTGCCCTAAAGAGACTTGCAGACTGATGGAGAAAGCAAACTCAGTGACACACATTGTATGCATAAGGGATTAGAGATGAGGCAAGGATGTACGGAACACATACCCCATGCCAAAAAAAAATGGCCTACATAATTCACAGAGGAGAGGGGGTGTCAGGGGATGCATCTTGGTCACACTGGGATTTGAAGCATGATGAGTCATTTATGAGGCAAAGTTAACCAGGATATTCATGGTGGAGGGAATAACATAGCTGAACGGTTAGAAACCTGGAAGAGAGACTATTTATTCATTAGTGAGCCTTGTCAAAGATTCAGCAATCTTGCCCTTATGCATCCTTTCCAATACTGTAAACAGAATATGAGTTTTCATGGGTACATTAGTTATTTTCTTATCACTGAGACACCCACAATTTAGAGAAAAGTTTATTTTACCTCACAGTTGTAGATGTTTCAGTCCATAGTCATCTGGCTCCAAGTCAGGGCAGCATGGAAGAGGAGCTTTGCAGAGGAGAAGCAGGTCACAGGGAGCACAGTGTGATCAAGGGAGGAACAAGGGAGATATACTTTTTCAGGCCACTTCTCCAGTGACCCAATGACCCACCTCCCCCCAACCTCACATATCTATAAACTCCTCAGTGGACTAATCCATCAATGAATATCATATCTCATGGTCCAATCACCCCTCCAAAGCTCACCTATGAGTGCATGAGGCTTTGAGGGGACATCTAGATATAAATCATAATAATAGATTATCAGGAAAGGTTTAAGTCTGCATGTAGAATAAGCAGGACTGGGGGCCTGGGATAGGAAAGGAAGAGGGAAACATGAGCCACTTGAAAGTTTTGTGTACTGAGATGTGACCCTCAAAGGAGCCTTGTGTCTTTCTAGAAGAGAAAGTACTTAAGGAAGGATTGTGCTGCTGACAGTGAGCCAGTAAATGGTTCCAGTTGGGGTCAGTATTGGAATATACTGGCAGCCCTTTTTACTGAGCTTGAAACTCACTACCAGTTACCTTTGTGACTCTCTTTGCAAAACCTCATGAGAGGTTAGGGTGACAACATGAAGCTTTTAAGCTATTTAATATGATTTCAATTTCATTTTAATTTTTAATGTCACTTTTAATAAGTTTCTTCTAACAGAGCCACAGATGTGAAAAATTTCATTCAAAAGAGACTTCAATATTTTAGTATTAGGAAATAAGTGAGTTTAACAAGACCCTGGTATATCTCTTCAAGTAAAAGCAACAAGTGGCTAAATTGGAATAGGACAAAAAGGGATGGGGAAAAGAAGGAAAGGGCCATACAAGCATGAATATCTTTTCTTTCTGTTTTGCCAGTGATTCTACTTTTTGAAAGTAATCACTGTGTTTCTGGTTTCTTTGACAAATATCCTTTTCATATGATAGTTGTGCTGCTTTAAGGACAGTACAGATATCTGAGCCAGAGATATTTCTGTTTCTTTTGGAAGAAATTGAACTGACAGATATACCTGTCTATTTTGTTTCCAAGAAAATGTCTTGTTAGAAATGTGTGAAAATATATTATATGACAGTTCCTGAAAAAGTCACAGCAATAAACCGGTTGTGGTTTTTGAACCAGATGTGCACCATGTTTAGAATTTATTGTGCTTTTCTGTGTGGTAGCTCTGTGCTTAAATAAATAGGGAGAAATGTGTTGTTCTTGAGTGAAACCTCTTGTGTGAATGGATGGCATTTTTCTCCATTTACTGATAGGAACTTAAGAAGAATCATTTAAATTGAAAATATTCACTTGCCTCACACACTTGTGCAGCTGATAAGCCTCTAAGGGTTTGTTGTTTTTGTTTTGGCTCTGGAGGTGAAAAGAAAGACTTAGCCAACAAACGTCCATATTTAATGGCATAGTATTTTTTCCCTACTCACACAGTAACAAAAGAAATTGTGCTGATTTTCGTATTTTTAGTCCCTGCCTTTTAATCTGAGGTATTGTTGACCTTAATAAGACCTTGGTTAGTTAAGAGGCTCAAGGAGACATCATTTATTGCATATTTCTGCAAAACTCAAAGCAGCCCTTACTCAAGTTGTTAGACATTTGTTTTTCTATGTGTGCTCAGTAAAACAGGCTTCTAGGCATTAAAATGATTTCTAAGTCATGACTGGTCTGGTTTTTAATGCTATCTCATTTTTCATTTCAATTCTAGTGGCACATTGGCCTTGAACGGTTAAAGATCTGTTTCATTTCCTTGCCAACTGAGATTATGTTTCCACCTTTTTGTTAATTCTGGGAATTTTTTCAAGAATTGTTGCTGATCATGTCTTGTGTTACCATGGCAGATTTTCAGTGGGCTCAGGTCAGGTGGAGGATATAACCCTGCCTTTAGAGAAGGACTAAAATAATGCACAAGGGGCAGGGAGCCCTGGTCCTTCATGTGGGTGTTGTTCTCAGCAACTCTAAACTTTACAGTGGGTGGCTGATTTCTTTATTTCAGCAAAACAAAATGGGGCCTCAAGATGCTCAGAAATTAGGATTCAGAACCATTAGTACTTGCTTGGCTTCAGAGCCCATGATCTTCTTCCAGCTCCCTGACAGGCCAGCTGGAGAGTCAAGACATAACCATGAACACAGCCCTAGAAATTCTGAATATGGGCTATACAATCACTAGAGTACAGCATTCCTTGGGATGCAGGGGAGGATGACTGTGTGCTTTGTTGTCAGCAAAGACTGTGTGTGGAAGCTGAGGAGGCAAGCAGAAATGGCAGGCATGGAGGCACTGGGGAGGAGTATAGCAGGAAAGAAGAAGATAGAACACTGGATGTCAGAGACTTGTGAACAGCTGTGTGCATGCACATGTCATGTCTAGGAAAGTTTGAGAATGTGTAGTCAAACTTCCATTTAACTGAATATCATGACATTTGGGGGTAATTATGTCAAAACTTACCTTTGTACTCAGAAAAAATGGTGTTTTAACAATGAGAAGAATGTCATGTTTTGTTTTGTTTTCTAATCGTGGAATAAAATAAGTTAACATCTTTTCAGAGTCAAAAGTGATACTTGTTGTCAAAGTGAACAAATTCCTCTTGAGTCTCAGCAAGAAAAGGAGGTAGTGGGGGAAGAGGAGAGGGCACAGAAATAACCGCCAAGATCCCTGTCCCCTACCCTCCATTTCTAAGTTTCTTGTGACCAAAAAGCAGGAGACAAAATAAAATATGAAAGAAAAAGATCCAGAAGGAAAGTTCAGAGAGCCCAAGAAGGAGGGAGCTCAGCCTCTCAGATTTGCAGTAACAGGGCACAGGGTGTAGCTCACTGGTGAAGCACTTGCCTGGCATGCTTGAGGCCTTTGGTTCAATCTCTGGCACTGCAAAAAACAAAACAACAGATTTGGGGTAAGAGTTGGGATCTGGGTTAAAGTTTTCTTTTCCCAAAAGTATGGCTTTCAAAACATGTCCAGCAAAAAATTGTTACTCCAGACACTGTGGCATAAAATATGATTTCCTTCCTTTATCTCCTTTTGTTTCTAAAGAGATACTGAGCAATTTTATACAATTTAAAGTCTTTTATTTACTAATTTATTTTTTTACCTTATGAAAAGATTAAAAAATTTCATAACAAAACAATAAAAGAATAACAATAGTCAATACACTGTGTATCACTGTCTTCAAAGTAGTTACTTATATTATAAGACATAAGCCAATATGATCCTTATAAAAAGAAACAAACTTTTTCAATGAAAAGTAAAACTACTAGCATAAGTATGATATGTGATTGTAAACTGGCCGGAAGAAAAATTTCAAGCAGCAATAGGTGATTTGGGAATCCCTATGTAGTAATTATACATTCTTGTTTATTGATAATCACCTGTTTTAATCATGGAATTTAAATTTAAGAGAAGGTGGAGAGCACATACAAATCCAGAACTAAATTCACATGATGATTTTTCTGGTGGCTTGAAAAGAAATGAAGCTGACCTGGAATTTTCAATGTGTAAGCTCTCATTTCTATGGTAAAGAAGGAAAGGATTTCCCTGGGAGTACAAAGCATCAAGAAACAGTGGGGGTAAATTTAGAAGCATCTGTCCCTGAAGAAGAGAGCAGAGCCCAGTGCTTCCCCAGACTTAAGTCCTGGGAGGTGTGATTACAGAGCCCCCGATCGAGCCTGTGTAAACATGTACAAATAAAGATTTTTAAAAAGAAATTTCTTACACACATGGATCTGGGAAGCTAGATTCAAACTTGCTTTTTAATATTTTTAAAAGATAATACAAAATAATGATAATAAAAACAAAAATGATGCAGAATTTCACTAAATAAAATGATATGAGTTTGACAGTATTTTTTGTATTGCATAGCAAAGCTTGCTTTCTGTACAAGAAAGAAAAATTCTATTTGATGAAGTGTACTGAAGAATGGTATCTTCTTTTTTGTATAAGAATGGGGCTCACAGTGTCCTTAATCTCAGGCAAATACAAAGAATACTTTATTAAAAAGATACACAAAATTTTTCTAGAAACAAAACATAAGCATGTTTGGGTCTGAGGGGATTTTTTTAGAAAGTCAAAAATTAACCTCTTTTTCTTCTTTTCAACTTTCTCTACAGGGTCTACATGAGCTCTTTTAACTCTCCCTATGTGTCTTCCCTCTCCCTCTTTAGTTTCAACTTCTTTTGCAAACCCATTCAGGCAGTCTGTGATGCTTCTGCATTAGACCCCTGACCCATTTAGATCTAGTAGCACTACACTGAAGGAGGAGGCTCCTTTATGAATCTCTGTTCACTTTCCACACAATCTTATTGGCTCTCTTTGGTCAGATGTCTATGTCTTGTCCAATCACTGGCAAACACACTGAAGCCAAGTCACAACCAAATACAAGAGCAGCCAGGGAAAGGCTGTCATGTTGCCTAGTTCTAGATGGAGGTAGAGTCAAGCAGTACTTTGTTAGTGGCAACTCTTCCTAGGTTTATATGGTGTACATCTTGTGTGGCCAGATGCATTGGTTAAGACCAAGAGTCCCACTGTTCTATTTAACAAATGTAAAAAAATTAGTGGCAGCCAGATGTGGTGACACACACCTGTAATACCAGGAACTCAGAAGGCTGAGGCAAGAGGATAGCTAGAATCTGAGGTCATCCTGGGATACAAAGTGAGTTTAAGACCAGCCTAAACTGTACAGTGAGACCCTGTCTCAAAAAGGAAAAACAGACAAACAGAAAAATGACAGCACCTACTGATCTTTCAATTTGCTTTGAATAAAAGTCTTCTTAATGCAGGTTCATTGACTGTTACAGTTTGTGTCTAAATGTGACCAAAAGCCTCATGCAGTCAAAGGCAGTGCTTTTCAGAGGTGGCTGAACCTAGGGGATGAGTGCTATACCTGTCCTAGGGTGGGTAGCTTGCATATAATACAAGGGGTCAAAAGAGGCTTGTCCCTTCTCTCTCCTCTCTTGTTGCTTTTACTGTCTGCTGCCACCCTGAACAGCTGCCTCTCAGCCATGTGCCAGAATGCTGTGGAGCCAGCTGATGATGGAATGGAATGTCTACAAACTCTGAGCCAAACAAACCTTTCCTCCTTTAACTTTGTGCATTGGTTATTTTGTCTCAGCATCAAGAAAAGTAACTAAGAAAGTGACTATGTGAATGTATGGAACAGGACTAGGAGAGCTGAGTTTGGCATACTTGATGTTCATGGAGAGCATTTCAGGGAGCACCTGATGTAGGGTGGTTCCCTGCTTAGTTCTGTGTTTAGATGATGGGTTTGGTTTTCAAACCTGTGTTCGTATCTGTCTCTTCATAAACACGACATTAAGCAAATCAGTTTCTTTGGCTAAGTCTGAGTGTTTTTATCAATAAAGTGCTGATGAAAATTCCGTAGAGATTTTTATTAAGATTAGAGGAATCAATGAATTTAGAGGGAAGTTATGCTAGTTTCTGGTGCTTCAAAAGTGCCTGGTAGAGTCTGGCCATAGTGGTACGTGCCTATAATTCCAGCACTGGGGAGGTTGAAAACAGGAGGATGACTATGAGTCTGTGCTGCATAGTGAGCCCCTGTAACAACCAAATTCATTTTTTAAGAAGTGCCCGATAAATGTCAGATATCATTAATTCTATTGTTAGCAATAACAAACTATACATAAAAAATAAACCATATACAGTATATCACATAATTTTAAAATGTTAATGATCTATTAGATGAAAACATTCATTAATATTCAAGTTACTATGTATTTGGTTAAATTTCTTGTAGTTAAATCATAACCAATGCCAGTACAAAATATTTTTTCTAGGTTTGCTTCTTTATCCTTATCATAATCATCATCATAACTATTACTAAGCATAGTGAGGACAAGCAAGTAAATCTAGATAAAATTTTTTCTGGCCTTGTTATAGAATTGGTATACAAATATATATTTAATCTAATTTTTATTTTATTTAAAAATCTTTGTTCTGATACCTCTTACCTCAATATATTGGGCCAATTGTGACTTCTAGAAAGATTTGACTTTTCCCCCAAGCTACATATTTCACAAACAAAATTTATGTTTATATCTGATTGTACCCAAGCAGCTAATTATGGGCATCTCTTTCTATAGCTCACCATTAATTACCCATGTCTTTGGGGACATGAAGAAAACAATTTATGTTACAAAATAAAATCCTCCCTTAAAAATGTTTGCCCTGGAAGTAAGGAGGGAGGAAATAACAAACCGCTATTATTTTCCCTTAAATAAATCCAAATATTAACATTCCCTTAGCTTTACAGATTATTTTTATGGCACTACTTTATAAACAATTCAAGTAGAATAACTCTTCTGTTGTCTCAAGTTCTGCCTGCAGTATAACCAAACAACTCAGCTAAAAAACTGAGCAAATAAGTTCAATAAGGTATTTGGCATCATATGGAGAAATAACTTAAAATATTTAAAAAATTATAACACATAGTACATTTACTTAATGTCCAAACACAGCCTAAGGATTCCTCATAGAGAGGCACGAGTTGTTGATTTACTGTCACTATCCTAACTACCCAACTACCAGAACAATAACAGTAGCAGGTAGTGGTAGTAATGGCAGCAGTTAGAGGAAGAGGAGGACCAAGAGAACAAAAAAGCCAGCATGATGACAAGTCATAATCATGATAATGGTAGTTAACACTACATGAAGACCTTGTCCTATGCCAGTGATGGCAAATCTTTTAGAGCTTCTAATGATACAAAGACCCCACTGCAGCAAGTGTTCCATAAGTTCACCACCAGTAGATACTTCATGTAAAGATCTTACTGCAGTCTTAAAAGAGTGCTATTTTCCCATTTTACAAAAAGAGGCAGCAGTTTTTGAGAGGTGAAATAACTTGTGGAACAACCAAGACTTGCAGAACAACTGTGTTTTATTTTTGCCTGGTTGACTTGATTATAGCCTTGCATCTTCATACTAGCCTGAGGATGTCAGCTCCTTTAGTATCTGTGGTTAGCATGAAGAAATGAAGACTTGTGGACTTGGCTGAAAGTGGCAAACAAAGGGCCGAAACCAGAATTTCAAAACCTGTAGTCTCATAATGCCTCTCAGTTTGAACTTTAGGGGTGATGTCTGGTAGGCTCTGCTTGGACTTCCTCATAAAGAAAGAAGTCTTCTAAGCAAAAGCTGTTGATAGGGGAAAGCTGGCAAACTCTCCTGCTGACAGTGACTCCCTGAGCAGTGTCCTTCACAATCTGTCTGGGGAAGGAGGTGGTCTTTTTCTGAAGGACTCTTGTTAGGCTCTTAGGAATGCAATGGTTGGGTGTGGTGGGTAAGGTGGTTATCTTAAGCACATTTCAAAGGTCATCAAAAATGCAATTGTGCTGCTAATTTCTACTGGTTTATTGAAAGGAACAGTCAATGCCTAATTGTTCAATCAATTTTGCATGCCTTATATCTGCTAATTTTAACAACTGTCTTGAAGAAAACCATATACAATACAGCAACCATTGTTAAGTTCCTATCCTCTTGTTTGAAATTCTATATCTTTTTATTATTTTTAATTTTTATTCTCTTTAAAATAAAAAAGACAGAATACAATTGTTAGGATAAATAATATTTAATGTAATATTAAAAATAGATTTTAAGTACTTAAAATGCTAAAAATCAAAATGAATACAAAAAATCAACACATGAACATATACAACATCATTTTTAATAAAGGCAGAATTGATATGGTCCTACACCACTAAACACCAGGCTTCTAGCTGGAGACTAATTAGGAAGCTTTCCCTGTCCTTATATGGCTTTCTCAGGCAATTGGTAATGATATAGGGTAATGAAACTGATATAGGGGAATGAAATTCCCAAACTGAAAGATACCTGGGATGAGTGTGTTCTCTAAAACCAAAAACTGCATTTTAGGAACAACTGAGGTTAAAAGCAGAATGTATTTATTGGGGGAAAGAAAGCTTCTGTTGATAGAGGGATAGAAGAGGACCTGAGCAGGTTGTTAAGGAATCTATCTTTTCTAAGAATTTTTACACAGCAAAACCATGAGGTCAGAAGGGTCTAAAGTGGGAAACATGTGAAATCACACACGAGATGGAGCCAGACTATAGCCAACCAGTAAGATCACAAGCACAGTTGCTTGGATAGAGTGGATTAAAGCAGAATCAAATGGGGTTGTGAATCATAACAAGCAGAAACAAATACACAATAGGGGCTCTTCTTGTAGGTATTGTGTTAGTGACTCTTTCTGGGTTTTTAAAAATTAAAAAAAAATAAAAATGAGACAGTTTCAAAACAGGTTTGTAGGACAGTTACAATAATTAATACACTGCATATTATTGTCTTTGTAGTAGTTATTCATGGTATAAAATGGAGACATGATATCCTATTCAAACACTATTAATAAAAATCTTTCTTCTCATTGAATTAAGAGAAAGTAGCTGTATATCTATCCTAATATATATATATATATATATATAGATAGATAGATAGATAGATAGATAGATACCTACTTAAAATATCAATCCCTGATACCCATCCCTAGGAGGTATGTGGCTGTGTTTGTTACTCTTTTGCCTTGAGATCTGGCCCACAGCTGGAGTGTCTTTCTTTCCCAGAATTGCAGTTCTTGTCTTCCATATTGCCTCTTTGAGGGCTTATCCCTGTCTGACTGCCTATTATATTTCTATTTAACTCAGTTGCTACAACAGTAACATTTGGCCCCCTGCCTGCTTGGACACCACTATGTATGGAGGTGTCGCTCACAGAATTGCCATCAGCCTAGGTAGGATTCTGTAGACATCACATCCCCAAAACATTATTTCTTCATTCACTCCTAGTTTTTAAAAGTGGCAATGGCATTCTCTAATGATACATTTAAAAAGTTAAGCCTCTTCCCGCTCCATCTTTCCTCTCCAAAATCAAAGGAATTGCTTAAAAGAAACTCTCAATACGGTTTCATTTTTAGATCTGAGTATTAGGCTACTCCTTGTTTTTTTCTTATTTACTGCCCAAGGTGTCAGCTTGAGAAAATGCTGGTTGTCCTTTCAGTGTGCTATCTGGGGCACATATATCCTGTGATCTCTACCAAAGGCACTGTGGAATTGTCCAGTCCCGGTGGCTTTGGACTTTGAAGACTCAACCCAGCCAGTCATGATACAAATATAGCTGCTTCCCACCCCAAAAGACATTTCATTTATTATTTTAAAAATATTTTCTTTGGGCTCCTTTAATCCTCAGGGACATTTAGTTGATGAATAGCAAATAAGTTCCCTAACCAGACTGTTGTTATAAATATCTGTGGCATTAATTCAAACCATTTGCATCGGAAACTTTTTTTTTTTGAAGGAAAAGGGGTGGCTAACTTAACCTTAACATTTGGGACATGATTTTTCCTAAAATATCTACAACATCCATCATTTTTTTTTCTGTTGGTGTGTCAATTTTTTAATGAGAAGCTGGGTCCCTTCAGTACCTTTGGTCTCTATGGTAACAATTTCATGTGTTTATTCTGGCCTACTGAAATAAACACTAAGGAAAAGGTCAATGACTCATTTTTGATTGGAGGTTACTCTAATTAGAGGATGATTATTTAAAATTTGATCACTAACATGAGGATACTATGTAGTTTAAAATAAGATCCATTACATGAATCTTAAATGACAAATTATAAAACATTTAGACAGTCAGATGTTTCCAAATTATGGCTTTTTCTTCACAGGTGCAGGTGTTTTCAAGATTATTATTATTTTCATCCATGCATAACCAACCTTGACTTCCTGCCATTCCCTCCCCAGTACCAGGATCTGAGTAATGCATTAAGTAATGGTTTAAAGCATCTGGAGTTAGTAGTGCAGTTGTAGGATCCTATTTGGACCTATGGTATGTGCCTATGCGATGAGCTGAATCAGTCCCATGAGGTCTTTCTCAGATGGCCTCCAGGTGGCTGGGAGAGGCCAATGCATTCCTCAGGCACTAGTCCTGACTTCTCTTTTGTCACTGAACATTGTGTTTGGGTATGTGGGATGACAGAAAGGGGTCTGCAGTGTTCTGTGATTATTACCTTGGATATCTGTTGTTTGATCTAATAGGTATTGTACCTCCCTTTCCTCTTCTGTAAAATGGGAGCTATAGCAGAATCTACATTCCAAGATGTCTGAGGGAGTTAACCCCAATAAGCAGGCATAAACAGTGCATAGCAGGGTAGACTTTTAATATACACCACATGCAACCATTGGCTGTTATAATTACTCTTCTTAGTCTCATTACCTCATTAGCACTTCAGCATTTGCCCAGAGTTCCTTTACTCAAAAGAATTGTTCAAAGGTAAGTAAGCTTTGAGTATCAAGTGAAATTTCTACTTTGGATAAGAAATCTGTTCCAGCAGGGTAGATCTGCCACCCTTTGAGGAACACTGTCTTTCTTTAGGGCCCCACGAATTTCTGCTCTCTCATGCTGGAGCTGTTGAGGGCTGCTTTGTCCTCCTAAGCCGAGGATCATAAGAACTGCCTCCTTCAATGAGGGTAAAGCTCAGCGGGGAGCCAGCTCCTCATTCCTCATCTGGCTAAGCAAATCTCCATCAACAAAATTTATTTAAAATATAAAGAGATACAGATGTAATTTTTGTCTGGCGAAATCAACTGTACCCTTGTGACCCATAGTGAGGCCTAACTTTGAATCATTCCATGAGACAGAGAGAGATAAAGCTGGTGACCTTATAAAAACAAGTTGGGTGGGCTTGAAGAGAAATTGCATAGAAAAGCTGATATAGTCAAGATATGATTCTGTGAGTTTGCGCGACTATTTTCTAGGTACTCCTGAAAATCCATGTCTTCGATGAGTCTTAGTATACTCTAAAATCACTTTAAAAACTAGTCTCAATCAGTTAACATTCTCCACTCACTTAATTACAACTACTTATGTGCATTTGTCAAGCTTACTGCTGAGTCAGCTGGAAACCAAATAACATGACCTCCACCATGTGAGTTCACATTGTAGGTGGCAAAGATAAAGAGCAAATGAGTGAAGAAAGAAAAACAATTACTGTGAAATATTAAATGCTGCTAAGGAAGGGATCATGTGCTAGGGTCCATTTGTAGGAAGAGTCTTGCTCCCAGGGGAAGATTGTGCCTTTTGCAGCGAAAAAGGATAGAGATCATGGTCCAGCTGTTTTCTTTGTGTGAAGGGCTATGGTGCAATTTCCCCTTGTTTGTGTTGATATAAGCATGGTCTTTCTTTGGACAACTGAGTTGAGCAAAGCCACTTGTATCACTCTTATTTTAGTTGCAAATAATAATGTTGCTAGGGTCTGAGTCTCTGCTAACTCTTATGATTACTATTTGTATTCTCAGAAACACATTTTTGCTGTTTGATTTGCCCCCATCATCTCTGGAATTTGCTGCTTCTCAGAACAAATTTTGGACAATAGTACTTTAGAATATAGAGTTCAAGTTGTCCTATGATATAGATTTCTGAAAAATATAGTATGTTTTTGGAATGGAAATACTCTAGATAAAATATCTATACTTATTGGTTGTAATTATAGGTTTCTTTTAATTAATTAATTAATTAATTTGATACAGGGTCTTGCTATTCAGCTCAGACTCATAGTGACCCTTCCGTCCCAGCCTTTCCAGAGCTGGGATTACAGGCATGTGGCACTACACCTAGTTTCAGTGGCTGACTCGGTGCAGGACAGCATGGCATGTTGTACCGGGGATCAAATCTGGGTCCTTGCTGAGTAATCTTCCCACCCCAACAATAGGGTTTTGAATAGCTCATGAAAAATCACATGTTTTGGAGTTATCCTGTAGGACTCAGGCATCTACCTAGGGTTTTAGTCTTAGAACTTATTCAATGATCCCCTCATTAGTCAATGTTAGGGCAGAAAAAAAAACTAAAAATAGTCCCCTGCAACACAAACCAACAAGTATTTAATGATAAACATATAAGTAAATTCTATCCCAAAGGCTAGCATAAAATAAACAGATATAAATCATTATTTTTTTAAAGTTTGCAAGAGGGTAAAACATATACACAGCATTCCTTGGGGGAAATACTGTACATTGCAAAAAAATATTATTTCTCCTTTTTAATCCTTAAATTATTATAGTTCTTAAAATACTTTTGAGGGGCCAGGGAGATGGTTCAGTGGAATAAATGCTTCCCTGGCAAGTGCAAGGGCCTGAGTTCAATCCCTGGTTCCGAAAAAAAAAAAATAGTTTGAAAATATAAAACAAGATTGCAATTTTTAAATTTTGTTTAAAGTATTTGTAACTACTACAGGTGTAAAGGGAATTAACTCTCTGTAAAGAATCAGGTACTATATACTACCGTGTTATGTTATCTTGAATTCTTTTGTTAATTCATTTGGTACAGGGTCTCACTACACAGCTAAGACTCATAGTGATCCTCCTGTTTTCAGCTTCCCCAGCATTGGGATTACAGGCCTGGTTTTGGTGGCCAGCTCAGTGTGCCTGTGGGCAGGGCTGATGTGGCATAAGATATCAGGGCTCAAACACCAGTCCCTGCACTTGCCTAATTAGGCACTTAGTCAGCTGAGCTATATCTCTGACCCCTTATCTTGAATTCTAACCATGCTCTAAAAGGTAAATTTTATTACAGACAATGACTTACAGGTTAAGTAAAGATTTGTACACCACACAAATAAACCTCTTTATTTTAAAATTTAATGAAAATCTTATAAACAAAAATCAATATATAAAAAAGTTCTTTTATCAGTTACCCTCAAGAAAGCAACATTTGCATTTTCAACAAGCTCCAAATTTCCAATCACTATGAAAATGAGTATAGAGATCCCACAAAAATTAAAAATAGAAATTTCATTTGACATAGTTATGTCCATTCTGGGTATCTTCGTGAATGAGCTAAAGCTGTATTATAGTAATACATACATACGCAGGTTTGTGGCAGCATAATTCACAATAATTAAATAATTGAAGCAGCCTATATGTCTGCAACAGATGAATTGATAAAAAAGTGTAGTATATATACACAATGGAATACTACTGTGTCATAAAGAAAGATTCATTTGAGCCCTTAGTAAGAAAATGGATAAACTTGGAGGCAATAATTCTTGAGTTTTTGATCCTACTGGATTTGCATTCAAAGCCCAAAAAAATATCTATTTTTCTTGTCTAGACATAACAAAAGTCTCTGAGATAAGCAAGTTCTTTATGACTTTTAAGTGATTTGGCTAGGTTTTTGCAAAGTTTAAGGTACACACAAATCACTAGAATATTGTCAATGAAATTGATTTTGTGTATCTGGTTAAAATAAGCTTCCCTTTGAAGCCCTGAAGTGCTTGGAGACCAATCCTTAGGCAGATTGCTGTGGTCCCGGGTAACTTGATGCCCATTTAGGAGATTTAGCCAATTCCACCACTTTCAAGATTTAAGTTAGTTAATTTTTCAGAAACTTTTTTCCTTCCTCTAGAATGAGAACAATAATGTTTATGTTCCTGATACATTAAGAAGACTGAAATGAGACACTGCTACATGAAAGTACTTTACAAACGTATGATATTTAATCCACGTTAGTCTGTACACTCAGCCATAATGACATATTTTTGAGAGAAGGCTGGTTTGGACTTGGACTGGCTTGGGCAATTTGTTCCCTAAGTTTGAGGACAAAGATGAAGGATCTCTGGAACACAGTAGAGGGAAAGAGGAAATGGACATAAGTAAGATTTAGTATGGGAAGTAAAGGGAGTGTTCACAAAAAGGATAGCAATTCAGATGGAAAGAATTTTCATGGAGCCAGAGACAGGTCAGAACATGTACTCATGGGATTTTTTTTAATATGTGGAGGATCATAGGGAGATAAAATAAGGGTAAACATATGAAATAGAATTCCATCATTGTTAAAATATATATTCAAAAATGCACTTTCATTTCTACTAAAACAGGTAAACCAGGTAACCCGAAACCCTTCTACTAAAAGCATTTGGACCTTTGGATAGTTCATCACATTTATTTATTTATTTATTTATTTATTTATTTATTTATTTATTTTTACACTTGCCTGCCCTTGCTGCCTGAGAGTTTCTGGAATAGAATTTTTATATTTATCCTATAATATAAATGTAGGTATAACTTACTATATAAGCTATCTTGAGACTTACATCTCCATGTACAAAAGCAATGAAGAACACCTAATAATGACTAGTGCATTCTTCGAGGTGCATCCTTGGGCTACTGAGAAAGTAAGGGAAGTACTCAACAGAAAACAGAGGAAAGTAAAATTAAAGTTGTTATAGGTAACTGTTGGCTTAGTTGAAATTTATACTTTAAATTTATTTCAGTAATTGTGGAGGTTGGGCTTCACAACCTTGCAGAGTCTTAGACATGGTTGGAGGCCAAGGAGAGATGAGTTGTTGGAACTGAGTTCCTCCCTAAACTTGCCTAAAGCTCATCTCCTAAAATTCTTCTTTCCAATGGCTATTTTATTTGACTCTCTTCCTTTTCATTAAATCTTTTATTTCATCAACAAATACTTATTCAGTGTCTCCTCTGTGGCCAGTATCACTTTAGGTTCTGTAAAATGTGAATTCTGAGCATTCTTCCTTCACTTTGTATGATTCTATGGATCAGTGCACAAAAGGAGTGTTTTGAAGACTGTAAATTTCTATTCAAGCATATTATGATTCTGTAAGAGTCTGTTGGAAGAAGAGTTTGCCTCTGCCTGGCTACTTTTTGGTGGATGACATCTTGGGACACTTCCCAAATCTCTCTAACCTCTCAGGAATATAGGGTACAGTTCCCAGGAAACACTTGTTTTAAAACCCCAGATTTCAGGCAGCACCCTCTCATCCTCAGGGGCAGTTCTGCTGCCAGAGAATGTGAACCATCTTTGGAGCCAGTTTGAGAGGGGGGTCTGTCTGCAGAGGTTGGTCTTTAGGCTTCTAGTTACCTCAGGTCCTCCTTTCCTTGTGATTGGCCCCTTCACCTGCTTCAGGTACATTAAATATCATGGAGAATCTCCAGAGACATGAGGTAGCTTTTCAATAGTGCCATGGATAACACTGGTGGCACTGGGAAGCCAAGAGATAAATAAAAGCAGACAAATAAACCTAAATTGTGAAGATCAGGGGTGGCAGCAGGAAATCTATGAATTAGAGCAAAGTGTTTGTGGATCCATCTGTATGCAGTGGTTAATAATCCCCAGGTTAATCCTTTTCAAGAGAAGGGCATAAAACAGTGGAGCCTTTTCTTACGCACTGCTGAAAGCCTAGCAATGCCAAATGAAGTCCACAGTTTACATTTCAGGGTGCTGCAGGGCTGCTGGCTGAGATCCCAAGTGCATGCTTTGAGATAGTAAAACAGGAACTTCAGGAAGTAACTCCTTGAACCTCCCACAGAGAATGGAGTTTCTCCCATAGAAACCCTGCTGTTGGGTTCTCAGGCCTACACACAGAAATTTAATTTGTGAGCAATTTAACCAGTAGCTGCAAGTTCACTAAGAGCTGAACCAGAGGTCAGTTTTATCCTGCAGTGGAATCATTCAGGAGCACTCAGTTGTCACAACACAAGCACAAAGGCATGCATGCCTTTTATTCCTGGCTGAGAGAGGAGCCCTGAAAGGAGCACATCTGCCTACAGGCTGTGAGGCTTGAGGAAACTGAACCAGCTGATCTGCTGTGGTGGAGTTTTGGTCATTGGGAGCATTGCCCACAACTTTTTACTTTCCAGTTAAGAGTATATTTTTCCATCTCTGTGTTTCTTCTTTGTGATATAAGAATTTTAAAAGTTTACAAAAAACTATTTTATTTAGAGACTGATATCCTAATGGAGAAGGCAGCATAGGTTTTGGTGTCAGATGAATATGGATCTGTAAGTGGGGACACTGATTGGTTTACGGACTAACACTAGTCTCTTAAATCCTCAGAAACTCAGTGTATGTCTTACTCCATTAGAAATTAGTTGTGTTGGGATTTCTACTATGTGCTGTGTGGTATTTTTATAAATAGTACAAAATCAGGCTTACTTAGTGCCTTGTTCATTTCTTCTTGCATGCAAACAAAGGTGAAGTTCAAGTGTACGGGTGTATAGTAAGTAGACAAAATCCCTCAAGTTTGGGCTGTGGGGGCAGAGGAAGCTACCACACAGAAAGCACTGACTTACAGAAATTCATATTTGTCTTAGAGACTTTGTCCACAGAAAATGTCCATAATGGCCACAAATGAGCAAAGCAATCAGAAGTAAAATATAAATTTGGTTTGATCGTACAAAGGTAGTACTTGTGACCATCAGTTCTACGGATCACTAACTCAAGTAATGCTCACTGCAAGTTGAGAGTGAATGGATGCTCGCCATACAGAGCCAGTGACTCATTCACTCATTCATTTATCAGATATTCACTGAACAACTGCCTGATGCCAGGCAAGACTCTTGGTGCTGGAGTGTATAAGTGAAGTTGACAAAGTGCTGCTCTTACTGAGCATAATTTCAGTCAGGAAGAAAGACAAATTAAGATAAAAAAGTAAAAAAAATGTAGTGACAAATTATTGAAAAAAAATGAATCAAGAGGGACAGAACATAGTCATATTTTAACAAAGAGGTGGCTGCTTTGAAGAGAAGATATTTGATCAGACTTGGATGCAGCCAAGGAATGGACAATAGGAGTAGCAAGGGAAGGAACCTCTAGGTCTGTAAGCCAGGATGGTCACAGAAGAACTAATATCTGTGTTTACTGTCTGGGCTTAGTGGGAATTTTGGACTTCATTTTATGGCTGATGAGAAGCCTTTATTTACTTATTTATTTTTGGTACCGGGAACTGATCTCAAGTCCTTGTGCTTGACAAGCAGGCACTTGAGCCACTGAGCTATATTCTTAGTCCTTCTGGAAGCCTTTGAGACATTATCTTCTTTGTGCTTTAAAAGATCATTCCAGAGGGTGAGTAAAGGAACCCAAGAGTAGAAACAGAGAGACCAGTTAGGAGGCCACTCCAAAAACTCAGGCTGCCAGGGACAGCTCATGGTTAACTATGATCTGCTTACATCATTGTCATTTAACTCCACACTGAACTCATCCTGAGTGCTTGCTCTCAGTAGTAGAAGAAACTATAGGATCATTTATTCAAGGATGGTACCAGACTAGTGAGTGATGTGGATACCCATTGAAATATTTCACTGTCCTCTTGCCTTGGGCCTCCCAAGGCAAGTGGAAGGATTAGTCCCTCTTCTTGCTCATTATCACTAGTCTTTCAGTTTTGGAACTGAATATCCTTTCCTCCTTTTCTGTTTCCATCTGTGGAATAAATTTTTCCACTCATCTTCCACAGTAATCTTAAGCACACAGTAATTATATTCCTAAGTATCCCCATCAAGGACATGTTCTATTTTGTTGGAATTGGTCCAAAGGTCATGACAAATGAATTTGGATTTGTTCAGTAGTCCTTGGAAAAGTTTTATGAAGTACATAGTAGACTTGGGAAAACTCGTTCAGACTTGTAGGTTATGTAACCCTTTTAGTTTCATATCTAAAATGTTTGGAACTCTAAATCATGACTTCATTGTTCCTGAATGTGGATTTCATGCATCTGGTTGCTTGGCTGTTCTCAGAGAGTAGAGGTAAGAGTCCTATTAATGTATCATCATCTCCATGATTAGAAAAGAAATCTGAGAATGATTTCCTAGGAAATATGTAGACAGTTTTCCCCAACACCTGTTCTTTCAAGTTATGCAATATTGAAAATAACCATACAAGTTCCTCTGTCTATTCCAGTCTTCTGAATACATAGTATAGCCACATAGAAACTATATTAATGTGAATCAATATCAGCCTGCACTCTTCCTCAAAATTCATGTAGATTTGTGTATAATAACATCTATGGATCTGGAAGGAGGTGGAGATGTGTTATTTTGGTTCTCTGCAACTAATCAACAAGCTAAAAATATGCTTTGTGAAAATAAAGTACATAATATCACATTGCTATTAAGTGAGGAGTTGGGATTCTTATGTTGTATCTCTACACTCATCTACCCCGCTATGCTTTGAAAAATTTAGAAGTTATGCAAAAATATATCCTCATGGAAGATTAGAAAACATAGATTTTTTTATTTTAAAGAGAGAAAGATAAAAATGGACTAGAAGAAACCAGTAGTATGATTGTTAGTTATCTTGTGTGTGTGTGCATGTGTGTGTGTGTATGTATATAATATATTGATATTACTGTCAATTCTTGTTCTTTATATGCATTACAGTTTGATTTCACTTTGGTAATTCAAAGATTTTTCTTGAATAGTGCAGAGATATCTTCCAGTAAGCTTCTTAAAACTTATGTTCACAAAGCATTGAACGTGTTTAATTCTCCATTCTGTACAACTAGGGGTATTGCCAATTTTTTAAAAACTCTTTTCTCATCTTAAAAGGACTTTTTGTATGTTAATTTTCTAACATTGCTAAACTTATCTTTTTTTGTTTTAAAAAGAGAAAATAAAAACAATGATGCATAATTTCAAAATGAGATAATAGGAAATTAACAATAGTTATTATAATGCATTTTTATTTTCAAAGTAGTAATCCTGCTCAGATTACAAGATATAGGCATGCAAAAATGGATCAAGCAATAAAAGCACATTCATAAATTTCAATGTATATTTTTAAAATCATGTACCTGCTTTTACTCTGATATCTTTTTCTTTTTTGTGTTACCCTCCTTCTTGCTTTTGTTTCATCCTCCTTGTGCCTTTAAGACAACATGGAATCTCTAGATTTTTATCTATCTTCACTTAATGTGTAAGTAAATATGCATCCATATACTATACACACACACGGCTTGTTTTAGTGTTTTTCTTTTTTATGAAAGTAGGCTCATACATTACATACTTTTGCACATCTTGCTTTCCTCACTCAGCAATGTCTCATTTGAAAACTCTCTAACTCATGTAGTAGAACTATAATTTAATATTTTTAAGGATGGAAATTTTTACACAGCTAATTTCCTCTTGATAGGCACTGCTTTTATCTCATTTTTCTTTTTATTAATAATTCTGCAATTGACATCTTCCTATATGTATCTTTATATCTTTTTAAAAAAATGTCTTCAGTAAAGGCTCTACAGGGTCTCACTACACAGATCAGGCTCGTAGTGATCCTCCTGTTTTCAGCATCCCAAGTGCCAGGATTATAGGCCTGCACCACCACACCTAGTCTCAACCTGCCCCGGGGGCGGGGTTGGCACAGCATGCCAGGGATTGGAACCCTGGTCTATGTCTGCCTAAGCAGGTGGTTTAGTCTGTTGAGCTATCTGGCCGGCCCTTGTATCTTTATAAATAATATTTTACTATGAAGTAACTAGGGATATCATTTCTGGGCATGTGTAAATGTATGTGTTTTAATGATAAGAAATGATTGCTGCCTCCAAAGATTAAGTCATTTCCTTTCTCCACCAGCAATATCTGAAAGAACATTCTTAATCCCATCCTCATCAGTTGTGGCTCTTTGTGACTTTTGTCGATCTGATGAGTATAAAGTGACATTCACTTTGTTATTATAATTGGCATAGCCATAATAAATGACTCATGAATTTGTATGTCCTTCCTTTTGTTTGTTGGCCACTGACTTACCTGTGAGTTGTCTTTATTGGATTATTTGTATCTTGTCTATTTGAAAGACATTTAAATATTTTTTCAGCATTTTGTCAATTGTCTTTGTGAATGATGTCTATTGCCATACAGTAGTTTTTAGTTTTTACATAGTCATAGTTAAGGCAGGTAGCTTTAACTTCTAGGATTGTAGTTGTAAGTTAGAAGTCATTGCTTCCACTCTTGGGCAGTGAGAACTATATTTCTTTTACATGCTCTTTATTTTGTTATTTAAGACTTTAATGCATCTAAAAGTTATATTTTGATTTGTTATAAGAAATAGCCCATTTTGTATCTTCTTCCAGATGGCCATCTAGGATAGTAGCAGCAATTATATTGCATAATTCATCATTCAGTTTCACCAATGGAATATACATTATCTTTAGTCAGGAGTAGTGATGTACTCCTATAGTCTAAGCAGACTGCAAGTTTAAATCTAGCTAGGCCAATTTAGTAATTTAGGGAGACCCCGACTCAAAATTAAAAATAAAAAAGGGCTGGGATATTTCTCAGTGAAAAGATTCTGAGTTTAATTCCTCAACACTGCAAAACAAATAAAAATAGTATTTTTAACATGTTAAATTCTCACTGGGATTTACTTCTGGATTGTCTTTTCTTTTTTAGCACTCAGTTTACTCATTATTATTTCATCACATGATTTTATAATATATTCTCATATTCAATATGACAAATTTTTCTGTACCATTTTCCTACTTATTGGAGATATATTTCTTTCATATACAATTTTTAAATAATTTACACAATTAAACATTATTTTGTCAGGATTGGTGATAAATACTTGTAATCCCAGAAGTTTGGGAGGTTAAAATAGGATTGCAAATTCAATCCTAGCCTGGGAAATTCAATGATTTAGACCATGTCTTAAAATGAAAAATAAAAAGGTTTGGGGTTACAATTCAGTGTGAAGATCCTCAATTTAATCTCCACTATTGGAACATATTGATGGACAACCACTGAAGTACATTTGATTTCTACATTAATTTTTTGAATATTAAAATTTTGTATTATTCCCTTTCAAGAACATGGAATACATTTGACTTTTCTGGATTTAGTATTATATGTTTTAATAAAAATCTGTACATGAATTACTTTCTTATTAATTTATAAATATATTTTGAAACTTTTAACTGTTTCTAAAACAAAGCTTTTGGAAACATGATTGAAACTATATTGATTTTATAGATTAGTTAGGGAGGAATTGACTTCTTATCAATATCAAATCTTCCAGTCTGTGGTTATGATATACACCTATAATTACGTCAGTTTTCTTTAATTTTTTTTCAGTAGATTTTATAGTTTTCAGTTTATAGATCTTGTATTCTTCAATAAGATCTATCCTTAAGTATTTTATGTTTTAATGGAACTATACATATTTTAAAATTTTAATTTTCAATTGTTCATTGCTAGGATATAGAAATAAAATTGACTTTGTATTTTAATTTTCAACATTGCTAAATTTACTTTTTATTTTAAGGAGAAAAAAATAAAAATGATGTATAATTTCAAAATGATATAATAGGAAATTATAGGAAATTAACAATTAATTATTATTTTGCATATTTTTATCTTCAGAGTAGTTCTGATTACAAGATATGGGCATGCAAAATTGATCAAACAATATAAGCAAAAACTAACCCTTTCAATGAACTAATAGAAATTAGTAGTATATTTATCTTATATAAATACACACGCAAAGTGGCAATGGGACCTCTAATCCTATTTTTTTGAGGAATCTAAACTCTGATTTCCAGTCTATACTGGCACCAAAAGTGGAAAGTGTTGCTTTTCCCCCACAGACTTTCTAGCATTCTTATTGGCTGATTTCTTAATGATAGCCTATATATGGTCTAGATATAAATGCTTTGACTAGGGGGCTGTTGGCTAACATTTTTTCACTCTGTGTATTCCCTTTTTACTCTGTTGGTGATTTGTTTTAAGTGCAAAAGCTTTTTAATAAGATGAGATCTTAGTTTCTGATTCTTTGGAGTATTTGCCATGCAATTTGGTATTTGTTCATAAACTCTCTGTCTACTCCTATGTCTTCAAAATTTTTATCTACTTTCTCTTGCAGTAGATTTAGTGTTTCTGTTTTAATATTTAGACCTTTGATCCATTTTGGCTATCATTTAGTGTATGGTGATCGATATGGGTCTAGTTTTAGTCTTCAGCAAGTAGAAAGCCAGTTTTCCAGCACCATTGGTTAAAGAGGCTATCTTTCTTCCAGTGAAAATGTTTGGCCCCTTTGTCAAAGATAAGGTGGCTGAATGTGTTTGTACTTGTGTCTCCCTCTTATAGTCTGTTCTTTTGATCCTCAGGTCTGCTTTTTGCCAGCACCATGTTTTTTTAAAAATCACTATAGCTTTGTAGTACAGTTTCAAATCAGAGATTGTTATGCCTCCTGCCTTGCCTTTGTTGCCAAGGATTCCATTTGCCATTCTATATCTCTTCTTGTTCCAGAATATTTTAGGAATGCTTTCTCTATATCTGTGAAGTATGCTAATGGTGTTTTGTTTGGGGTTATAATAAATCTGTATAATTACTTTGGGAATATTGCCACTTTCACAATGTTGGTTCTTCCCATCTATGAGCAAGGAATATCTTCATTTTTGGAAATCCTCTTCAATCTCTTTGTTCCCGAGCACTCTAATTTTCTGTGTACATATTTCTACTTCCTACATCATATTGATTCCTAAGTAACTCATATTTTGAATGATATTGGTCAGGGTGTGGTTTCTCTAGTTTCTATCTCAGTGAGTTGTATGTATACAGGAATGCCATTGAGTTTTCAGTGTTGACTTTGTATCCAACTACATTAATGAGTTTGTTATTAAATTTAGCAGTCCTTTTGTGAATTTCTTTAGGGTTTTCCAAGTAGAGTATCATGTCATCTGCAAAGAAAGATAATTTAACTTCTTCCTTTCCTTTCTTTATTCCGTTTATCTCATTTTCTTGTCTAATTGCTCTAGCTCATGTTTCCAGAACTATATTGAATAAAAGGAAATCTTTGTCTTGTTCTTGATTTTAGAATGAAAACTTCCAGTTTTGTCTTTTTAGTGTGATGTTGGTTATTGTTTTATCACAGATGGCTTATATGAGATTGAGATAGAGATCACCTATTCCAACCTATTTTCTGTAGTTTTTTTTTTTTATTATGTATGAGTGCTGGGCTCATTCAAAACCTGTTCTGTACTTATCAAAATGATCATGTGGGAGACTGGGGAGATAGGTCAATAGAATAAGTGCTTGTCTGGCAAGCACAAAGGCCTGAGTTCAATCCCTGGTTCCATAAAAAAAATGATCATGTGATTTTTTGTTTTTGGCTCTCTTGATATGCTATATTGATTTACATTTATCATAAAAACATTTATTGATTTGCATATGTTGAACCATTTCCAAATTCCTGGGATGAATCCCACTTGGTCATGGTATGTAATGTTCTTGATGATTTGCTGAATTCTGTTAACTGTTCATCAGGGAGATTGTCCTGTACTTCTCTTTCTTGAGTGGGTCCTTCTCTGGTTTTTGTATCAAGGTGATACTTGCCTTCAACAATGAGCTACTAGGGAGAATTACTTCCCTTTTAATTTCATTAAAGAATTTGAGGAATATTGGTATTAAATCTTCTCTGTATTTCTTGTAAATTTAGCAGCCCCTGAAATGATAAAGGATATTGGCTTTTCTTTGTTGGTAAACTTTTAATTACATTTCTTATTTTGCTAATTAATGTTGGATTATTCAGAATTTTTATACCTTCTTGACTAAGCTTCAGTAATTCATATATTTATAGGAATCTGTCTATTCATTCTGTGTTTTCCATCTTATGAGTATAAATATTTTCAAAATACATATTTATCTTCTGTATTTTTACAGGTTGTGCAGTGATTTCACCTTTTTTATTCATCATTTCATGAGTTTGAGATTTTTTTTTCTTTTTGATAAAGTTGGTTAGGGATTTATTAATTTATTTATTCTTTCAAAGAAACAACACATTATTTCCTTAATTCTTGGTATTGTTTTCTTAGCATTCATTTCTTTAATTTCTGTTATTGAATTGTTATTTTGGGCTTCCTTATTATTTGTAAGATACCTTTCCCATTGTGATCACTAACTGCAATCTTGACTTCAAAATCTTAAAGTCTACCTTCAGTTTTGTTCAACCAGTTTTTTCATATTTTTATGTAATCTTTAATTTCTTGGATATCTTTTGAGTCTGTTCCATTCATTCTAAGACTTTCTTATATTGTTCATTCAAGGTTTCCATTGTTTTCATATACTTCTCTCTTTTTTGGTCCATGTCTTTTTTAGATATGTCAGTCAATTATTTTGTTATCATTGTTAGTTTTTTAACCTGAGATATTATTTCTGATCTGATTTCCTCTATAGTCTCCTGGAGTTATTTCTTTATTTCAATTGCTATCATTTCAGAAATTTTCATGGTTGTGACTGCCAATTTCTTCTCTGTCAATATCTTTTGGTCTTGTTCTTCATGAATTGGAGGTCTGAGGTTGCATTTTCCTTCTTCATCTTGTCATTTTATTAAAAGTTTTTTCCTCTAATGATCTTTGTGAAATTATTGTAGTTGGTAATTATATACCTACTATCAAGGCTTCTCTAGGAAAAGTATGTTCTTCCTGGAGTCTTTCGTTTGTAGGAGATTCTTGTTTGTGTCTGTCCCAAGATCCTTCCCATTAATTGCAAGTGTGGTATCTGGTTGGCTCAGTCCCTAGTCTCTTGATGTAGAGCTGTAGTGATATTATTATCTGAGAGCTTCCTGGTATTTTTTTCAGAAGGGAGGAAACCTGATTACAACAGTTATGACATCCTAGTTAATCTCCAATTAGCAATAAGGACAGTGTCAAGCACAAATTTTGGTAACTACTGATTTTGTACTATAAACCATATGATCGAAGTTTATAGTTATACAACACTACTGATTGTAAGTTAGGAGTTTGCACGCAAAGTGTTTCCCCTAGGCAGAGTGGATTTATCCTCTGGTGGGGAAATTTGGGGAGGATGGTGTGTAAAATAAAGACAACTCTAAAGGAAGTAGAAGTGAGGCTAGAAGACAAAGGATGGTTGTACTAGGGAAGGAGTAAGAAAAGAAGGAATGAAGGAGTATTTGAAGTATTATCTGAAGTTAGTCTCTAAGTTTTGGGGATATGATTAGAACAAGAAAAATATAGAGAAAAAACAAAATCAAAAAAGAAAAGAAGACAAAAAGAAAAATAAAACAGAATACAACAAAATGAAGTAATATATATTAAAAATAAGGAAGGGGCAGTCTCACCCAATTGTTTCAATTCCATGTGACCCTAAGCTCAATGTTTGCTCATCTAATTTAGCACTTGCTGGTTTGAATTTTGGATAAATTTAATTTTAATTCTGTTGATAATTTTGTAGAGTTTATCAGATTTTCTACATAGATGAGCATGTAATATTCTCAATAACCAAATGGGTTTACCTGTTCTTTTCCTATCTGGATGATAATTGTGAATGATTGCAGATTTGATTTTATTTTCCTCACATTTTAGTTAAATTCATTAGTAAAAGTATTTGGGCATGGAGTTTTCTTTGTGGGAGTATATTTTTAATCTATAAATTTAACTTTCAATATAGATATAGGGTTAATGAGATTTTTAATCTTAAGTAAGCATTGATAATTTGTATGTCACAAATGACTGGACAGTTTTATCTATATTGAATTTACTGGAAAAATATATTCTTTTTTTTTAGCATCTGTCAAATCCATAGTAATGTCAATCTTCCTGTTCTTGATATTTTTAATCTGGTAAGGCTTGTTTTGTATAAGAAATACACAGCTGAGTTGTGTTTCTTGTCCAATCTGAATATCTGTGCTTTGCAATTATGAGATTAATATTTACTTTTAATACGATTATTGATATTGTTACATTTATATTGATAATGTTTAATTGCTCTGTGTTTGCCCATCTGTTTTTATTTTCTTTTTCTACATTTTGGTCATTAATCTACTTTTAGCCATCAAAAGTCTGCTAATATATAATGGAACTGTAATTTTACATTAAATCCAAAACTTCTCCCCCTGCACAGGTCTCAGCCATGGCTCAAGTATTACTTCCTTTTATTCTTATTTTATTTTTCTTCCCCAATTTTCTTCAGTGCTCATGATTTCTCCAGGATTTGGGGTGGGAGAAGCTAGATTAGAGTAACAGAAGCCCTTATTTATTTTTATTCAACAGAAGCAATAGCAGATTTATAACTTATTTATAGAAGTCTTAAGTTCTTAACCCATTGAAAATTTTTGTTATTGAAAATCAGACTCTGCAATTAGTCTAAAAGTAGCAAACATTTTGGATGTAAATACCAAGGACAGTGAATGCTAGAGCTCTGTGTACAGTTTCTACATTAACTGCTATAGTCATAAGAAATAATTGTTATTATGTCTCACGATTCTGAATTAAGATATTGCCTTTGAAAGATAGTGAGAGATGCTATAGCAACAAAAACAAAATGTTAATAGAAGTTTGTCGTTTATATAATATCCCACATTGGTTTCTTTTCAATAGACCCTTCATAATAGTAACTCATAGCTTTTCCTTAGAGTCTTCCCATCTGTGGCTCTGCTGCCTTTGACCTATTACTTCTAAAATTGCTATTCCCATTGACATGGGTGACTTGAGAAGCCCCCCAAAGGTTAAACCTTGGATGTGTCATGCACTATTTCCACTCACATTAAACAGGCTGCCACTCCATTATATTCAACTGTAAGGAAGGCTGGGGGAGGTAGTACAGATGTGCGACCAGTGAGAACAGGAAAGGTTTGGTGAAGAGCTTGCTAGTCTCCATGTAATAGGATTTCTTTGTTACTTAAATTCCATAAATTTTGATTTGAAGTTACAACTTTGTGAACATTGCTTCTCATGCATGTCTCCTATGGAACCTTGCATGTCCAAGTAACTCATGCCCTACTCTGTTCTCAATGAAAACATTTCTCTTCTCATTGAGAAAGTTATTTGTCACTTTGATACCAAAGACCTCAGAAATTGCTAAATTAATTTTTTTTAAATAATGTATGTGGTACAGGGACTCACTCTGCAGCTCAGATTCATAGTGATCCTCCCATTTTCAGCCTCCTCAGCACTGGGATTATAGGCATGCACCCCCACACCCAGTCTCAGTGGCCAGGTCAGCATGCCTGGGATGGGGCTGGTACAACATATGGTACCCGGGATCAAACTCTGGTCCTTGCACTTGACTAAGCAGGTGCTTAGTCCACTGAGTTATCTCAGCAGCCCTTAAATTTAAATTTTTAAGTTGTAGGAATTAGGCCTTTAGAGTGAACATTTGAAGCAAAAAAGCATTTAGTAGAATATTTAAGTCAAGCAATAGTGTCTTTATGCTTCATGCTGAGAGTTCTTCACTTTCTTTCTTTTTTTTTTAAATTTTATTTATGTTTGTGTGGTGTGTGTGTGTGTGTGTGTGTGTGTGTGTGTGTGGCCTGCTCAGCCCACCAGGGGGTGGGGCTGGCTGGCATGTGGTGCTGGGGGATTGAACCGCGGTCCCTGTGCTTTGCTAAGCTTGTTCTAAATAGGTGCTTTAGACCACTGAGCCATCCCACCAGCCCCTCTTCCCTTTCTTAAAAATGTTAACTTTTGAGTGTTTTTCTAAGATAGTTTTGATTTAAAGTTCTATTTCTGGAGTTTTTATTTCAGACAACAAGGAATTTGTATAAAGAATCATTTGGAGTGCTTATACATGTCTCTGCATTTAGCTTTTTTTTTTTTTTCAGACAAATCTCAATCCCATTGAGTTGTGAGGCACTTGGGGCCCAGGGAATCAAGTTTAACAATAGTTTAATGATTTTGTTTTCTGCTTTGAAGTGGATTGGTTCTGAGAAGTCATGCCTTGTATGCTCTGGAGTTATTAGTTTGACAGGGAATGGTTTGGCAGCTTGTGATGTATGTAACTGTTTCTGAGGTGGACTTCTATAAAATGACCATATCTATAGCTCTTCCAGGGGACATTGTGGGCTTCACACATGTCTGTGTGAAGAATATGTCTGTCAAAGATGTCCGGCTTGACAATGTTGCTTGTGACAGCAAAAATGACCCACCAATGGAAGCAGCTGGTTTCAGTGCTCAGATGATTAACCTGAACCATCTTGGCCAGATCAGTGCTGGCTATGCCCCTGTCCTGGATTGTTACACAGTTCACATTGCTTGGAAGTTTGCTGAACTGAAAGAAAAGATTGATGGTTGGTCTGATAAGAAGCAGGAAGATGGGTCCAAGTTTTTGAAATCTGGTGATGCTGTCATTGTTGACATGGTTCAGGCAAACCCATGTGTGCCCAGAGCTTCTCTGACTATCCACCTCTGGGTCATTTCACTGTTCGTGATATGAGACAGACTGTTACTGTGTGTCATCAAAGCTGTGGGCAGACAAGAAGGCTGGCAAGGTCACCAAGTCTGCCCAGAAATCTCAGAAGGCTAAGTGAATATTAACCCTTACACCTGCCACCCTAGTCTTAATCAGTGGCAAAAGACTGGTCTCAGAACTGTTTCTCCCAATTGGACATTTAAGTTTATTTTTGCTTTTTTTTGCTTGATGAATAATTTTATTGGTCTTTATCTGAAAAATCTTTATCGAAATTTGGCTTAATTTTCAGTAGCCCACTCCTGAGCTTTGAGGAAGCTTGCCTTCTTTTGAGCTACCAAATCTTTCTTCTGGGCAAAGGAGATTTTGGGATGGTTCCACCTCTTCTTTTTAACTTCTCTCTTTGGCTTCTTTTCATAGACTGGATTCTCTCATGTAGCAACATGAGCTTTCTTATACATCTCCTCCATGTCTGGAGTTACACTGTTCTTTATGTATGGAGAGAACTGTTTCTTGTAAGTATCTTCATCTTCTTCTATTAGGTAATGCATATAATCTGTGACATTCTGACCCATGATGTGCTTCTTCATTGAACTCTTTACTTTCAGAATCATAATCAGGTCAACATTTTGTACTGTGAGGGATAGACAAGCCTCAATCCATACCACTCTGTAGGGCTCCAAAAACTTTATTTCCAGTTGTAGTTCTGGCAAGGCCTGAATCCAAATAGCGGGTGAAGACAACAGATTTGTCACCAATGCTTTCCACATTGTATTCATCTCTAGTCACCTCCACCTGGCCTTCATAGATCTTATCCATGCTAAGCCTATTGAGGAGCCTGTGGGCCAGCAGCAGGCCAGTACAATGTGCTGCAGCATAATTTGTTAGGCCAACTTTCACACCGTATTTTGGTAGTTCATGTGAATGTGCTGCACAGACTATCATACCCCTTCAGTACAGGCATAAACAATCTGACAAATGATATCTCTGTTTGTTACCTGAACTATCATCCTGTATTTAGGTGTGTTGTATTTATTTTTGTTCTGTATTACCAAGTGTTTCCTAGCATAGTAATCAGTTTTTCTCTCTTGTCATTTTCTAAACTTCACTTGGTATCTATTAAAGTAGGCCCATTCTTGACAACCTTAATAAAAGCCCATGCTGTGTAACATAGACCTGTGCCCGTGGCCCTACACAGATCTACAGTGGTCATTTAACTTTAATAGTGAAAGACTAGTTAATGATAACAATACATCATTAAACCTTGAGAAGGAAAGGAGAATTTTGTGGACCATTTTTTTGTGGCAAGTTTATGTTGTTAGTTTTTATTCATTTTTTCCTTTTGTTTGCTTTTTGTTTTGTATTTAGTACAGGGTCTACAGGATCTCACTACATAGATCAAACTCATAGTGAACATACTGTTTACAACCTCCCAAGGGCTGGAATTACAGGTGCACACCATTAAGCCCAGTCTGGATCGTCCTCTCAGCGTGCCCCTGGGTGAGGCAGGCATGGCAAGCCTGGGGATCAAACCCCAGGCCCTTGGGTCTGCCTAAGCAGGCGCTTTAATCTGCTGAGTTATTTGGCTGATCCTTAAGTTGTTAGTTTTTAAAATCAATATTTTTTAATGGAAACAACTTGACCAAAAATCTGTCACAGAATTTTGAGACCCACTGAGACAAAGTTTAATGAGAGAAGAAAAAAAAAAAAAAGACTTGGAACTTTTTAAGAGAAACTGTTCATGGAATGAGAACATTTAAGGGATTATAACTGTATAATTCTATGTGTTAAGTAGTATGTAATTCTGCCTACTCATTCAGTTAAATATGGCACTGGCTCAATGATTGAGAAATACCTGCTTTTAGGAACCTGGCTATGGGCATGATTTTGTGTGTTGGCCCAACCAGCTCTGAGCAATCTACTGGAAATTTTATGTGCATACTTTAGTGCTGAATATTTTTGCTCTATAATTTGGGGTTCAATATGTTTTGATTTTTATTTTAACTCCTTTGTTAAAGGAGCCAAAACTACCATTTTTATTAATTTTACAATACATTTTACAAGAATTTGCTTCATGAATTTATTGCCCGTTAGGTGTCTAGAGTCAAAGATATCTGTCAAATTATTATTTGATGAGTTAGTCATATTCTGAACAAAAGGAAGACTTAAATCGACTAAGTAAATGTTGTCATACTTTAGAAGTGGTAAGTTCAATGGCATAACAGAAGTTAAAGGGCACCGGATACTGCCATTTCACATAGGGTTCTCAGGGATGATGTCATTGATTATGTGACATTTGAACAAGAAATTAAAGGATCTGAGGGAAGAACTTTCAAGTTAGAGATAAAAGCAATAATAAAGATGGTTAAGCTGATGTACTTGAGGAACAGCAAAGAGGCCTGTTTGCATAATGAGAGAGAAAGAAGCATGGTGGGGAATGAAGTCAGAACAGCTAAATCTAGGGTTGAGAAAAGAGGAGGGGCAGAGAGTAGATACTGATCCATATCAAAACCTGAACTTTCTGGCATCCTGGAGGTCAAGTAAAGAAGGTTATATTAAGGAATCAGTGATGAATTATGTCAAAGATACATGGGTCATAGAAGATGTATTCTGACAACTGATTATTTGATTTAGATTTATACTGAGTTGAAGTAAAATCCAAGGTGAATAGAAAAAAGATTAATGTTTTTAGAGAGATATGTTTTGGTATTGTAGGATGGTACATATCAGAAGCAGATTAAGAGTTTTTCTATTTTTAAAAATGAAGAAATTATAGTATTTTATATGCTGATAATTATGTTAAAAGGAGGGATAAACAACAGTACAGGAAAGAAGAGAACTGATAAAGGTGAGAGGAGGGGCTCTAAAGGACAAGAAGAAAGGTTGGCTTTAAATAAAACATATCTAGAGCATCCATAGGTAGGGAAGAATAAATGGTACAGATCCCAGAAGGTAGGCAAACACAGACATGGGAACATGTGGAACTCTCTTCTTAATTGACATTGCTTTCTGCACAGATAGCAGCTAAGTTATTACTTAGGAATGTGAATGGCTGAGTGGGGGAGGGAGGAGAAATAAAAGATTTGAAGTAATTAGAAGGAATGCTCCTATGCTTGCTATGCAGCAGTTAGGGTGTCAAGTCTACAAAGCACTTGACAGGAGAGGTGAGCCATGAGGTCTAAAAAATAAACTAGCAATCAAACATATTAGAGGCTTGGGGGCTGTTGTAATGACATTAGATTTTATTTCAAGTGACACAGGTAGACACTGGAAGGTTAAATAGTACAGAGAACCTATATGACTTTGGTATTAAAAGTATCATCTTTGGCACCCTGTATAGAATATTCCGTAAGGGCAGAAGCAAAATGAAAACTAGTTCAGAAGTTTATGTGAATGGGGCCAGAAAAATAGCTCAGTAGAATAAGCCCTTACCTGGCAAGCTCAAGGGCCTGAGTTCAATCCACAGCTCTGGCCCCCCACCAAAAAAAAGTTTATGTAAATGATGATCATGGCTTGAGTTAGGGTGAAAATGGAAGGTGGAGGTAGCAGATGGATTTGAGATAGATTTTGAAGACTGAATTGATAGGATTTAACAATTAAAAGTACAGTGTGGGAAAGTGCTATCAAAGATGAATCTAAGGTTTGCCCCAGAACAATGCATATTAGTGATAATTAGATACAGTATTAGGTTTCTTGGCCCCCCAAAAATAAAAGGTTATTACCTTCTGTACACTCAAGGTTATTACCAACTGACTTCATTAGCCTGGCAAAATGATTGCCACAGAGAGTGAGGCAATAGTAGTGCCCTTTAATTGATGTTACTAACCTACACATACAAAAGAAGCCAATTTTTGCTTGAACATACTATACAGGAGGTTTAAGACATACAGATGTTCTAAGAATTATAGTGTATTTTCTTTTAATTTTATAATTCCAAGATAAAATAAGTGGATATCAATATAACCTGCCTTCTGGAAATGTGTTTGAAGTTTCTTCTTTCAAAGAAATGACAGAATTTAGTTAATAATCTGGAGCTCATTATAGTTTTCCAAGTAATAAAACAAAGTGTATTCATTTAAATGGGAATCTGTTCTGTCCTTTCAGTATTTTAATGTTTTCACTTCTTCCTTTAAAATTTGAGTAAAACTATAAAAGTCCAAAGAGTGAACATGCCATCAATGATACAACTTTTCTCCTTTTTCTTAAAGGAGCAGCTTGTCTCAATTTTCCCAATTTGTTTTCTTGAAAGTTTACTAGCTTTCTTACTAGGCCAATCTGGCTATGTATCCTCTTGCTTCTTTGGTCTTCTTTTTTTAATCAGTGAGCTTTTAGAAGGAGTATGAAAGAAACAATTGACGTCTTCTGTTATGCTCTCTTAAGCTTATAGACTTCAAAATTTTCTGGAACAGCTTAATAACCAAAGAAAACCAAACAAAAGGCTGCTAAAATATTTCCCCCAAAATGCAGTTTGGTCATTTTCTTTATTGTATTTGCAAATGATGCCACTGGGACTGAGGGAGGAAATGAATGTATTGCATAGGAATTCTTGTTTTGTGATTTGGGGAGATCAAAAAGAAAAACACTACCTGGATATTTTACTAATGTCTTCAGTTTTATTTCTTCTGGTCTTCTTTCCTCTCAGTAGGGAAAATGGCTAATTTCAGGTGAAAGGAAGCAAGTCCTTTATTACCTTTCACCATTATCAGATTCTCAACATGAACTTGATATCTGTACTTGTTGGTGCTTTAAATTGCAAACAGCTGTCATGCTGTTTCAGGAAAAGCCCTCACTTGTTATTTCAGAGGTAGAGGCTGTGTGCAGTAGAAGTTGAGAGTGACTCTAACATGCATATAGATTCTAGGGTCACCACTGTAGTTGGCCAGTCATTTAACTTACCAGTCTGGAAAATAGGGGCAATAATGTTCACCTATGGTTTACTGTAAAGCTGAAGAGATAAATAGAATGCCTAACATTTGATAGAAATACCACTTGTTTTTTTCCCCCCTCTCACCTTCTGTTTCTGACATTTTCTCAGGTTGCAACTTGGGGACATAGTTATTCATTTGAATATATGTTTATTTATCATTCTGTGTTTTTCACTATCACCAGTGTGTAGGATTCTGAGTGGATATGTGCTAGAGATTCCTTAGGATATGTACCTGGGCTGAAAATACTCAGACAGTTAGAAATATGCATTATCAGTTTATGAGAAATGCCAATTTACTCTCTAACACAAATTTGAGGTTCTACCTCTATAGTTTTCATTATATACATTTTTCATAACTTTTTGTTAGATTTGTTAATTTTTGTTTATCTCCTGAGTAGGAAGTACTATTTTATTCTTTAAATTTACACTTCCCTTGTACCTTGTACTGATGAAGCATTTGCATATGCATATTGGCAGTCAAACCACTCTTTTGTGAATTGATCATTCATGCCATATGTCTATTTTCTTCTCTTTTTAAACATGTATTAAGTACAGGGTCTACAAGGTCTCACTACACAGATTGGACTTGTAGTGATCCTCCTGTTTTTAGCCTCCCATGTGGTGGTATTACAGGTACACGCCACCATGCCCGGTCTCAGTCACTCTCAGCATGCTCTCGGGGGCTGGGCTGGCAGCATTTGTCTATTTTCTACTGTCTTAGTTGTCTTTTTCTTAAGATAAAAGTTATTTTTTTATTAAAAATGGTTAGATAATGACTACAAATAACTTGTAGGATATAAGCTGATTTTTAACTTTAAATCGTATAGTAGATTTATTCCTTTTTTCCATCAAAAATAGGACTTTATCACTATTAAAAATTGGGATCTTAAACACTCTTGGACTCGTGGTTCATATCCATCAGCTCATTCAATTTTAGCTCCAGTCT
This sequence comes from Octodon degus, assembly GCF_000260255.1. NCBI lineage: Eukaryota > Metazoa > Chordata > Mammalia > Rodentia > Octodontidae > Octodon > Octodon degus. The sequence goes on from NW_004524627.1 coordinate 12,799,536, forward strand.
CACCTCCAGTGGCCTTTCCAGAGCTACTACCTTCATCATGAAGCTCCATGAGTTTTCCCAATTCAAACTTGGGCTTCTCTGATGAAGACATCATGAAGAGGGTAGATAAATTGGCAAAGCTTTTTTATGTCTTTCCCAATGCCGTCTGGAATCAGCTTATTGCCCATTTCCTTTGAGTAATTTATCTGCACCTCTCAGGTCATGACTTCCATCTTCTTCTTCTGGATCTGGTATACCTGCTGGTGCTAAGTATAAGAGGTTTTCCATATCTGATTCTTGCATTTTTTAGTAAAGCCAACACAGAACAAACGAAGCAAATAACCATCAGTTACTTGACATCAACATGAGCTTTGATCATGCTCTGCCATTTTTTGACCATGGAACACATTTGATCATGGGTGAGATCCATGCCATGGAAGTTAGTCAGGCAGTTTTTGCCCTGAACATCTTCAACAATTAGCTTGAATTTTCTAAAAGCAAATTTATCATTCTGCAGATCAGCAAGGCTCACTTCGAGCCCATCAGATACAATTTTGGTTCCTTGAATTCTGGTGATGAGTGTTTTTTATTTCTTGTGTTGAAAATAGCTGGCGCCTTCACATCATACCAGTCTTTTTTAGAAAATGGATCAGTCACTTTCTTCTTGGATCCCTTTTTGCCACCTTTCATAAGGTGCTTGTTCCTGTTCTTTTTAAATTAAAAGAAATTGATTTCTAAGACAGAATCTCACTATGTAGTTTAGGCTGGTCTTGAACTTGCAACGTAGCCCAGGCTGTCTCCCAATTCAAGGTGATGTTCCTGTTTCAGTCTCTATAACATGCTGGGATTAAAGGCATAGGCCATCATGCCTTGTGTATGTAAACTTATTTTTAATACAGTGGAAATTATAATTTTTTCCTTTATGGCTTTGGAATATTATGTCTTATTTACAAAACTATTTTCTACCTGAAGTCATAGATTTAGCTTTAATTTGCAGAGTCTGTTCTTTCCTATTGATTGATTTTTTAAATTTTTGCAAGCTATTTTAATTTTTATGGCTATAGAGTTGCTTTGATATCTGATGGAAAACTCCATTTTCTTTAACCTTCCTGGCCACTTTTGACACTTTATTCTTCCAAAAAAATTCAGGGCCAGCTTGTCAATTTTTTATGACAAGTTTCAATATTTATTGTGATTTTCTTTGTATAGATTTATCTGGGAAGAGACCATATCTTCATGGTTTTGAGAGTCTTCTGGCAAATACCTATGACATTTTCCCATTTAATTCTGAGTTCTTTTAAAGCCTTGTTAAAAGTCTATGATTTCAAACTTTAAGTATTATGGCACTTTTATTAGCTTTATTCCAGAGAACATTAAACATTAAAAAAAATCTTCATTTATTATGCAATAGACATTTTAATTTGCCATTCACTTTCTTACTAGTTGCTTTTTGTGTATTAATGATCTTAATATTTTAAAATCTAAATCTTTTTATTACTTTCAACATCTTGTAAATTGTATTGGATTTTCATTTTTTCCATTATTTTATTGAGACACAAATAGCAATGAGAAATTTTCAAATCAAATTGGTAGGACACTTTGAATAATTAACACATTGCAAACTGCCTTCCTATTGCTTATTTGTTATACAAGATACAGACATGACATCCTATTTACAAACACTATTAGAACAATTCCTTCTATTCATTGAATTAAGAGAATATGGCTGTATATCTATACTAAATACTTTGAATACAAACATACAAAATGGATATAAATCTGTATCCCTTTTTTTATTTAGTTCTGCTATTTGAATATTATAGGTATGTTAACTCAGCAAAATATTCTAAAACAGTCCAGTAGTTCATAATAATATTGGGTCTTCTGCTTGACTGACAGGGTCAGAAATTGTTGACCTGAGTCCCCTACAGCTCAACACAATAGGATGGCTTTACTTCTTATACTTTGTTTTTATACATTTTTGCTGGAATGTTAAGACCAAGAAAAGTAAGACTTACGCAACAAGAGTTGTAGCTTTTGGATCTGATAAGGTCAGTGAAATCCCCTCAGGATTTGTCCTGAGATACTGTACCTCAGATTGTAGAATCTTTGTCAGTGTCAGACAAGTGAATGACTCACGGCCATTGCTTGGTCAATGTACTCTTTGTGAAAGTCTGAAAGAATCATTTCTCTCCATGTGACTCTCCTTAGGCACAATCTACATCAACAATCACTTTTCTCTTTGACCCAATAATCTCCTTGATCAGAAAATTTGGGACACTACTGAGTTACATGACGTTACAGTACAAATTCTCATATGTCCTGAGTCTTAATTGACCTTGGAAAGCTAGGGCCACAATGTTGGCTTTCCTTGTGGCCCTCCTTTTTCTCTAATTTTGGTCTGAAAAGTTAGATTGTTCAGACTCCAGAAGACAAGCTTATTGTTGTTACCATACAGCCTAGACTGTTAAGCTTAACCTCTCTATCTGTCCTAATATCAAACATATTAGCCATAACATGGAACAGGCATTTTAAACCAAGTATTGATAAGTAGAACTTTAAGTCCCTACAGAATATGATGAAAAAACATTTAAAAATTGAAATATATTTTTAAAATAGGCATAAAAATTATATACTTCTTATGTTTACACATAAATCCAAAAATCTAACCACATACAAACTTTGTTGTATATGGACAACAAATATTGTGGACAGTCCCACAATATTCCTTTTCCTGTCTCTTTCCTTCATTCACAACCTCTTTCTTTTTGAACAATCATCTACCTGAAAGACAGCAAAGCAGCAACTGGCATGTCATGACAAGCAGCCCATATTCAGAAGACCAGAATGACAGGGACTCCAAGCTTGGAACTACTATTACACATTACCATCTTCAGTGCAGTTGCTTAGTTCACAGGTATCAGTATATATAGTTAGTCAGGGTGAGAATCTTTCCAATTAACTGCTAGATTCAAAAATCTTCTGCAGATTCTCACGATCATTGCCTTACCCATCTTCTACATATAACTGTATGGCTTCACATTGTCATATTTCCTAGCTCTTATCCTTTCCCTCTCTTGATTAGTTAGTCCTTGAGAACTTGCTTTCCTTTTGCTTCTTTTATACCTTTCTATTTGTATTTCTTCTTTTGAGTTCTTATACTAGGGAAACAATATGATATTTACACATGTGTGTCTGGTATATTTCACTTATGAGTATATCTTCAAGTGGCATCCACTTCAATATAAAGGCTTCGAGTTTATCATTCTTAAGAGGTGAATAATACTCCATTGTGTAAAAATACCACATCTTTTACAACCATTCCTCAGGTGATGGGCATCTTGGTTGTTTCCAAGATTTGTCTATCACAAATTGTGCTGCTATAAACATATCCACACATATATCGCTATGACATGATGTTTTCAGACCCTCCAGGAAAATTTCCAGTAAAGGAATAGCAGTTTAAATGGCTTTTCCAGTCCAACTTTTCTAAGGATGTCTCCACGCTGATTTCCATAATGGTTCAACCAGTCTACATTCCCACCAACAGAGATGAAGGGTTCCTTTATCTCCACAGCCTCTCCAACATTTGTTGTTGGGTGATTTCTTTATGATAGCCATTGTTTCTGCTGTGAGATGATATCACAATGTTGTTTTAATTTGCATTGGTCAGATGGCTATGGAAGTGGAGCATTTTTTCTCTTCTTTTTTTATTCTTATTTTTTCTTTTAATTTCTTTTATTTTAATAATATTGTTGAGAAACAGATACCAATGAGAGTTTAAAAACTGACTAATAGGACAGATTCAATAATTCATATACTGCACATTTTATCTTCTTAGTGATTATTCATAGTACAAGAGCAGACATGATATCCTGATCAATTACTACTAGCACAAATCTTTCTTCTCATTTAATTACAGAAAAGTATCTATCCATCTATCCTATTTTGTATATACAGATACGAAATGGTCTTTCCTTTGTATCCCTTTTTTGTTTAGTTTTCTAAGAGATGGGTATTCCATTTCCATTTAAATATTTGTTTTGTTTTCCTTCCCATAATTTTATTGATAAACAAATAGCAATGACACAGTTTCAAATCAAATTGGTAGGACAGTTTCAATAAGTAAAATATTGCATACATACTTCCTAGTGGTTAATTGCTGTACAAGATGCGGACATGATATCCTATTTACAAATACCATTAGAACAAATCACTCTATTCATTAAGAGAATATAACTATATATCTATCCAAATACGTTGAATACACAGATTCAAATGGACAGTCATCTGTATACACTTTTTTTGTTAAGTTCCATTATTTGAATATTATAGGTTTGTAAACTCAGCAAAATATTTCAAAAGCGTCCTGTAGCCCATAATACTATTGGGTCTTCTGTTTCACTGTCAATGTCAGAAATTGTTGACCTGAGTCCCCTACAGCTCAACATAATAGCATGGCTTTGCTTCTTATATTTCATTTTTATACTTTTCTGCTGGATGGTTAAGACCAAGGTAAAGCAGGACCTACCTATGCAACAAGAGTTGTAGCTTTTGGATCTGATAAGGTCAGTGAAATCCCCTCAGGCTTTATCCTGAGATCCTTTACCTCAGATTGTAGAACCTTTGTCAGTGTCAGCCATGTGGATGAGTGATGGCCATTGCTTGACCACTGTGCTCTCTGTGAAAGCCTGAGAGAATGTTTTCTCTAAATGTGACTCTCCTTAGGCACACTCTACATCATCGATCAATTTCCTCTTTAGAACCATAATCTCCTTGATCAGAAAATGTGGGACACTACCGAGTTACATGACAATACAGTACAAGTTATCAAATGTCCTGAGTCTTAAATTACATTGAAAGGCTAGGGCCAAAATGTTGGCTTTCCTTGCAGCCCTCATCCTCCTCTAATTTTGGTCTGCAAACTTAGGTTGTTAATGGTCCAGAAGACAAGCTTATTGTTATTACCATACAACTTAGGCTGTTAAACTTAACCTCACTATCTGTCTGCATATTAAACATCTTAGGCATAATAGGGAACAGGTGCATTTCATCAAGTATTGATATGTTGAACTTTAAGTCCCTACAGAATATGATAAAAACATTTAAAAAT
>NW_004524627.1:12804727-12819712 GCF_000260255.1 Octodon degus
TGTAAGTCCCTACAGAATATAATAAAAAACATTTAAAAATTACAATATATTTTAAAAATAGGCATAAAGAATTATATACTTCTTATGTTTACACATAAGTCCAAAAATCTCACCATATACAACCTTGAAGCAGGACAGTCCCACAATATTCCTTTTACTATCTCTTGCTTTCATTCACCACCCCATTCTTCTTGAACAACCATCTACCTGAGAGACACCATAGCAGCAACTGGCATGTAATGACAAGCAGCCCATATTCAGAAGACCAGAATGACAGGCACTCCAAACATGAAAATACTATTACAAATTACCATCTGTAGTGCAGTAGCTTAGTTCACAAGTATTAGTATATATAGTTAATCAGGGTGAGAATCTTTCCAATTAACTGCTAGATTAAACAATCTTCTGAAGATTCTCAGGATCATTGCCTTGCTCATCTTCTACATATAACTGTATGGCTTGACTTTGCCATGTTTCCTAGCTCTTCTCCTTTCCCTGTCTTGATTAGTCAGTCCTTGAGATCCTGCTTTCCTTTTACTTGTATTATACCTTTCTATTTGTACTTATTCTTTTGAGTTCTTATACTAGGGAAACAATATGATATTTGCACATGTGTGTCTTGTTTATTTCACTTATGAGTATGTGTTCAAGTGACATCCACTTCCATATAAAGGCTTGGAGTTTATCATTCTGAATAGCTGAAAAATACTCCATGGTGTAAAAATCCCACATCTTTTTCAAACATTCCTCAGGTGATGGGCATCTTGTTGTTTCCAAGATTTGTCTATCACAAATTGTGCTGCTATAAACATAGCTACACATATATCCCTATGATATGATGTTTTCAGACCCTTAGGGAAAATTTGCAGTAGAGGAATGGCTGGTTTAAATGGCTTTTGCAGTCCAACTTTTCTAAGGAGTCTCCACACTGATTTACATAAAGGTTGCACCAGTCTACATTCCCACCAGCAGTGGAGAAGGGTTCCTTTATCTCCACAACCTCTCCATCATTTGTTGTTGGATGATTTCTTTATGGTAGCCATTGTTCCTGGTGTGAAAGGATATCTCAATGTTGTTCTAATTTGCAGTGGTTTGATGGCTAGGGATGTGGAGAATTTTTTTCATATATTTATTCATTTCTTTAATTTCATCCTCTGAGAAGTGTGTGTTCATCTCAGATGCCCATTTCTGGATTGGGTCTTTAAATTTTGGTGCTCTAGTGTTTTTTAGTTCTTTGTAAATTCTAGAGAGCTGACTTTTGTCTGAATACTTATTTGTCATGATTTTTTCCAAATTTGTGTGTTGCCTTTTCTCTTTATTGGTAGTTTCTTTTGATGTGGAAAAACTTCTCAGGAAGAGCAGGTCCCAGTTGTTAATTCTTTCATCTGTTTCCCTGCGATTTGATTTCTTTTCATGATGTCTTTACCTACCCCTATGTCTTCTAGAGTTCCTCCTACTGTGTCTTCCAGGAGATTTAGTATCTCAGCTTTAATGTTTAGATCTTTAATCCATTTTGACTTTAGTTTAGTGCATGGTGATAGACTTGGGTCAAATTTGAGTTTTGAGCATGTAGATAACCAGTTTTTCCAGCACCACATGTTAAAGATGCTCTCTTTCTTCCAGTGAGTATTTTCGGCTCCTTTGTCAAAGATAAGGTGGCTGAGTGTGTTTGCAATGTCTTCCGCATCTTCTAGTCTATTCCATTGATCTTCAGGTCTATTTTGTTGCCAGTACCATGCTGATTTTATGACGGTAGCCTTGTAGTATTATATCAAGTCAGGAATTGTAATGCCTCCTGCCTTGTCTCTATTGCCCAGGATTGCTTTTTCTATTCTAGGTCTTTTCTGCTTCCAAATAAATTTTAGTAATATTTTTTCTACCTCTGTGAGGGATATTGGTGATATTATGATAGGAATTGCATTAAATGTGTAAAGCAATTTTGGGAGTATGGCCATCTTCACAATGTTGGTTCTTCCTATCCAGGAACATGGAATATCTTTTCATTTTCGGAAATCTTCTATGATCTCTTTTTTCAGAGTACTGTAATTTTCCTTGAAAAGATCTTTGACTTCTTTAGTTAGATGAATTCCAAGGTATTTCCTTTTCCTCAGTGCTATTGTAAAAGGTATTGTTTTTATAATTTCCCTCTCAGTGTGTTTGTTTTGTTTGTAGAGGAATGCTATTGACTTTGTGTATTGACTTTATAACCTCTTATGCTACTGAATTTCTGTATTTATTCTTGTATATTCTTGGTGGAGTATTTGGGTCTTCTAAGTAAAGTATCATGTCATATGCAAATAAAGATAATTCAGCTTTTTCTTTACCTATTCTTATTCCTTTTTTTTCCTTTCTCTTTTCTTATGGCTGTAGCTAATGACTCCAGAACTCTATTGAATAGGAGTGGAGATAGAGGACATCCTTGTCTTGTTCCAGACATAAGAGTAAAAACTTTCAGGTTTTCCCCATTTAAGATTATGTTAGCTGTTGGGTTTTCATAAATGGCTTTTACCAGATTGAATTAAGACCATTTATTCCAATTTTCTGTAGGACTTTAAACATGAATGAGTGCTGGACTTTGTCAAAGACTTTTATGCATTAATGGAGATGATCATGTGGGTCTTTAGTTTTCACTCTATTGACATACTGTACTACATTTATAAATTTTTGAATATTGAATCATCATCGCATCCCTGGGATGAATCCTACCTGGTCATGGTGTATGATCTTCTTTATGATTTGCTGTATTCTATTTGCTAGGATTTTATTGAGGATTTTGGCATCTATGTTCATGAGCGAGATTGGCCTGTAGTTCTCTTTCTTAATCGCATCTTTCCCTGGTTTTGGTATCAGTATAATACTTGCCTCCAGGAATGATTTTGGGAGGATTGTTTCCTTTTCATTTCCATAGAACATTTTGAGGAGCATAGGGATTAAATCTTTTGTAAATTTCTTGTAGAATTCACCTGTGAATCCATGTGCTCCTGGACTTTTCTTTGCCGGTAGGTTTTTAATTACATCTCGCATTTCATTGGCTGTTATTGGGCTATTGAGAGTGGTTATATCTTGTTGATTCAGTTCTGGTAATTTGTTCCTTTCTAGGAATCTGTCTGTTTCTTCTGTGTCTTCTAATCTGTGAGAATAGATTCTCAAAGTAGCTATTGATAATCTTTTGAATTTCCACTGGGTCTGTGGTAATTACACCCCTTTCATTCCTTATTGCTTGTGTTTGAATTTTTTCTTTCCTATATTTGATGAGGTTAGCTAGGGGCTTATCAATTTTATTTAATCTTTCAGAGAATCAGGTTTTTCTTTTTTAATTCTTTGAATTGTTTTCTTCATCTCAATTGAATTAATTTCTGCCCTAATCTTTATGATTTCTTCCCATCTTTGGGCTCTGGGTTTTGTTTGCTTTTCCTTTTCCAGTTGATCAAGGTGCAGACTTAGTGTATTTATTTGTTCCTGTTCTGTTTCCCTAATGTGTGAGTTCACAGCTATGAATTCCTTCTGAAAACTGCTTTCATCGTATCCCATATATTCCGATAAGTTGTGCTTGAATTTTCATTGAATTGTAGACATTGTTGAATTTCTTGTTTAATTTTATCTGTGACCCATTAGTTGCTCAGTACTGTCATTTAATTTCCATGTATTTAAGGTTTTTTTCTGGTTTCTTTTGTCATTTATTTCCAGTTTCATTGCACTGTGGTCAGATAAAGTGCATATGGTAATTTCCGTTTTCTTACATATACTTAAGCATGACCTAAGGATCAGTATGTGGTCTGTTTTAGAAAATGACCCATGTACAGCTGAGGATAAATGTGTACTCAGCTATGTTTTAGTGGAACACTTTGTATATGTCTACCAAGTCTATTTGTTTCAAACTCTGGTTCAGTTCTGTTATTTCTTTGCTAAGTTTTTGTCTGGTTTACCTATTTTTTGGGCATAAGGGGATTTTAAGTTCTGCTGTTAAGATTGTGGTATTGGAAAAAAAGATTGTGGTAATGGATATTAGATTTTTCATGTCCCTTAAGATTTGCTTTATATGGTTGGTTGCTCCTGTGTTTGGTGCATACATATTTGTGAGGGTTATCTCTTCCTCTTGAATTTTTCTCATAACCAGTATATAGAGGCCTTCTTTATTTTGCTTGATCATTCTTGGTTTGAAGTTGAGACTGTCTGAGAATAGGATTGCTACCCCTGCTTTTTTCTGAGGTGCTGAGTCATGTAGTCAAATGTGTTCCATCATTTGATCTTTCAGCCTATGAACATCTTTATGAGTTAAATGTGTTTCTTGTATACAGCTTATTGTTGGATTTTGTTTCCTAATCCACTGTGCCAGTCTACTTCTCTTAATTGGTGAATTGAGTCCGTTTACAATGATGCTTAGAATTGACATTTATTGACTTATGATTGACATATTATTTACCTGTTGTCTTTTACTTCTTTTTCTCCTGTGTTTAATTGCTTGCCCTATTTAGTTGGCTGTTTCTGATCTCATTTGTCTAGTTCTGATCATTTTGGTCCCTCCCTAGAACATCTTTCAGAAGTCTGTGTAGGGTTGGCTTTGTCATCATGAAATTCTTTAGCTGTTCTTTGTCACGAAAGTATTTCATGTCTCCATCAAACTTGAAAGAGAGTTTTGCAGGGTATAGTAGTCTGGGCAGGAATTATTTTTCATAGAGGATTTGAAGTACTCTGCTCCATGCTTTTCTTGCCTTTATGGTTTGTGAAGAGAAGTCGGTCATAATTCTGATGGCTTTTCCTTTGAGTGTGATCTGCTTCTTTTCTCTAGCAGCTTTTAGTGTATTATTCTTGTGCTGAATTTCTGGGATCTTGACTATTATATATGTCGGTGTATTTTTAATTGGCTTGAGGTTACTTAATGTTCTCTATGCTTCTGTTACCTGTTTGTCAAATTGTTTCCTCATATTTGGGAAGTTTTCTGCTATTACTTCTCCCCATATGTTTTTAATGTCATTTGTATTGACTCCTTCTTTCTCATTGATGCCTATTAGTCTTACATTATTCATCTTTGCATCATTTTGCAGGTGATGGATTATTCTTTCCTGCATCCTAGTTGTTTTTTAAGAGATCTTTTCTTACCTTTTCACTAGCTGCACCAGGCTCTTCAAGATCTAAAACTCTGTCTTTACTTTCACTTAAACAGGTTTGCAAGCTTGTGATTGAGATTTTAATTTCATGTATATCTCTTTGACTCTACTTCATACGATCTATTTCTTTCCCGTACTGCTCATTGAAGGAATTTGTCATTTTTCTAATCTCTATTTTTTTTTAAATTAATGTCTTCTTTAGAAGCAGTTATAAATTCTTTTACTGCAGTGTTTTTTTCAGATTGGGTTTCCTCCCTATTTTTCTGTAGTTGATTCTTTACTTCAGATGCTATGAATTCTGAGAATTTTTTTTTTAATTACAGAAAAAATTCCACTCTGAGTTCCTCTATAACTTTCTGCTGTTGCTTATTTACTATCAGTGTTATTATTTCATACATTTGACCTGAGTTAGTAGCAAAGAATTGTTCTCTGGGTTCCTCTATGACATTTTGCTGTTGCTTATTTGCTATCGACACTATTAATTCATGCATGTAAGCTGAGCTAGTGTCGTCTGCACTTGTTCTGGGTGGGCACTGGTGTTCCTCCATGTTTTTCTGCATTTGATTCTTAATTGCAGATGTTATTAATTGAGGGATTTCTTTTTTCATTTCCAATCTGAGTTTCTCTATACCTTTCTGCAGCTGTTTCTTTAGTTCAGCTGTGTGATTTCCAATTTGTTCTGTGTTAGTGTCCTCTTCACTTGTTTTGTGTGGGCTTGGGTTCTGAGATAGCATTTTGCTCCTTTTCATTCTCATTTTGCATAGCACTGTCTTCTGACCTTTGTTGTAGATCTTTGTTGCAGTTATAACCTTATCACCTAATAAAGTTCAGGTGCAGATCTATAAAGTTTGGATTTATTCAGCTGTGCCTATCTTGGGTCTGGCTGCTGTGCTCAGCTCCTTCGTGCTGCTGCCCTAGCTGTGAACCTGTTGTGCCTCTCTTGCAACATGTTCTGCTCCTGGACTTGCTGGGTGGTTCTGTCCGCTACACTCTCTGCAGGAATTGAAGCTGCAGAGTTTCACCTCAGGCATGTATGCCAGGCCTGAACTGAGTCTGGAGGGGACATGTTGGAGTAGGTGTGAGAGGCATCCTCCCTCACACTGCCCGGGCCTGGACTAGGACTGGATCTGGGGTTTTCAGGAATGCGAGAGAAATTCCTACTCTGTAGGAGGGGTGTGGGGGCATACTATGAAGAGATGGTGGGTGTCCCAAGAGGGTGAAATAGGGTGTCACCCACACTTTGCCTGGGCTGGGACCAGTAGGTTACCCCATCACAGGGTAGCCAGAAGCTCTTCCAAACACTCACTGGGCCTGGGCTAGAACTGGAACTGGGGGTTCCTGGAATGCAGTAGAAATTCCTACTGGGCAGGTGGGGTAGGGTAGTGCTGCAGAGTGGTGGGGCGTCCCAAGGGGGTGGAAGAGAGTCTCACCCTGCTGTGCCTCGGCTGGGACCAGTAGGTGCCACTGGCACAGGGTAGCCAAAACTGTTGGTAATTTCTTTTGATGTGAAAAAACTTTTCAGCAAGAGCAGGTCCCATTTGTTAATTCTTTCAAGTGTTTCCTGTGTGATTTGATTTTTTTTCAAGTCTTTGCCTACTTCTATGTCTTCAAGTGTTCCTCCTACCTTCTTCTCTCCCAGGAAATTTAGTGTTGCTGCTTTACTGTTTAGATCTTAAATCCATTTTGACTTTAGTTTAATGAACAGTGATAGACCTGGGTCAAGTTTTAGTTTTCTTCATGTAGAGAGCCTGTATTTCCCAAAACATGTAGTAAAGAGTCTATCTTTCTTCCAGTAAATATGTTTGACCCCTTTGTCAAAGATAAGGTGACTGAGTGTGCTCCCAGGTGCTTCATCATTTTCTAATCTATTTCATTGATTCTCTGGTCTATTTTGTTGCCAGTACCATGCTGATTTTATCACAGAAGCCTTGTACTATAATTCCAAGTCAGGAATTGTAATGCCTTCTGCCTTGTCTTTATTGCCCAGGATTGCCTTTGTTATTCTAGGTCTTTTCTGATTGCAAATAAATTTTAGGAATGACTTCTGTAGCTCTGTAATGTTTTTTGGTGGTAGTTTGATAGGGATTACATTAAATCTGTTCAGCAATTTTGGGAGTATCGCCATCTTCACAATGTTGGTTCTTTCTATCCAGGAGCATGGAATATCTTTCTATTTTCTGAAATCCCCTACGATCTCTTTTTTAAGAGTACTGTAAATATCCTTGAAAAGATCTTTGACTTCTTTGGTTAGATTAATTCCAAGGTATTTCATTTTCCTTGGTGCTATTGTAAAAGTTATTGTTTCTATAATTTTCCTCTCAGTGTGTTGTTGTCTTTGTAGAGAAATGCTATTGACTTTTGAGTATTTACTTTATAACCTCCTATGCTACTGAATTTCTGTCTTAATTCTAATAGCTTCTTGGTGGAGTGTTTTGGGTCTTCCAGATATAGTATCATGTCATCTGCTAATAATGAAAATTTAACTTCTTCTTTAACTATTCTTATTTCTTTTCTTTCTTTCTGTTATCTAATGGCTGTAGCTAATGATTGCAGAACTATATTGAATAGGAGTGGTGATAGAGGACATCCTTGCCTTGTACCATATCTAAGAGTAAAAGATATCAGTTTTTCCCCATTTAGAATTATGTCAGACATTGGATTTTCATAAATGACTTTTAGCAGATTGAAGTAGAGTTCATTTATTCCAATTTTCTGTAGGACTTTGAACATGAATGAGTGTTGGACTTTGTCAAAAGTCTTTTCTACATCAATGGAGATGATCATGTGGCTTTTAGTTTTTGCTCTATTAATAGTGTATTACATTTATAGATTTTCGAATATTGAACCATACTTGCATTCCTGGGATGAAACTAACCTGTTCATGGTGTATGATCTTATTGATGATTTGCTGTATCTTATTTGCTAGAATTTTATTGAGGATTTTGGCATCTATGTTCATGAGGGAGATTGTTCTGCAGTTCTCTTTCTTAGTTGTGTCTTTCAGTGGTTTTGGTATCAGTATAATACTTGCCTCCAGGAATGATTTTGGGAGGATTGCTTCCTTTTCAGTTTCATGGAAGAGTTTGAGGAGTATAGGGACTACATCTTCTTTAAATTTCTCGTAGAATTCAGATGTGAATCCATCCAGACCTGGAGTTTTCTTTGCCGGTAGGTTTTTAATTACATCTCGTATTTCATTGGCTGTTATGGGGCTATTGAGAGTGGTTATATCTTGTCAATTCAGTTGTGGTAATTTGTACCTTTCTAGGAATCTGTCCATTTCTTCTGTGTCTTCTATTCTGTGAGAGTAAAGATTCTCAAAGTAGCTATTGATAATCTTCTGAATTTCCGCTGGCTCTGTGGTAATTATACCCTTTTCATTCCTTATTGCTTGTATTTGATTTTTTCTTTCTTCTTTTTGACGAGGTTAGTTAGTGTCTTGTCAATTTTATTTAATTTTTCAAAGAACCAGCTTTTTGTTTTGTTAATTCTTTGAACTGTTTTCTTTTTCTCAATTTAATTAATTCCTGTTCTAATCTTTATGCTTTCGTCCCATCGTTTTTCTCTGGGTTTGGTTTGCTCTTCCTTTTGTAGTTTTTGAAGGTTCAGCATTAGGGTGTTTATTTGTTCCCATTCTGTTTTCCTAATGCGTGAGTTCACAGCTATGAATTTCCCTCTGAGAACTGCTTTCTTTGTATCCCATAAATTACAATAAGTTGTGCTTGAATTTTCATTGAATTGCAGATATTGAATTTCTTAATTTCATTTCTGACCCATTGTTAGCTGTGTAGAGTGTCATTTAATTTCTGTGTATTTAGGGATTTTTTTCTGGTTTCTTTTGTCATTTATTTCCAGTTTCATTGCACTGTCATCAGATAATATGTATGTCATAATTTCTGTTTTCTTACATATACTTAAGCCTGACCTATGTACCAGTATTGGTGTATTTTAGAAAATGATCCATGTGCAGTTGAGAAAAATGTGTATTCAGCTGTGTTTGGGTGGAACACTCTGCATATATCCACTAAGTCCATTTGTTTAAATCTCTGGTTCAGTTCTGTTATTTGTTTGCTAATTTTTTTGTGTAGTTGACCTATCTCTTTGCGATAAGGTGGTTTTAAGTTCTCCTGTTAAGATTGTGGTATTGGATATTAGATTTTTCATGTCCATTATGATTTGCTCTATATAGTCATGTTTTCCCATTTTGGTTCGTACATGTTTATGAGTGTTATCTCTTCCTCTTGTGTTTTTCCCCTAACCTGTATATAGTGGACTTCTTTATTTCACTTGATCATTCTTGGTTTGATGTTGAGTCTGTCTTAGAACAGGATTGCTAACCCTGCTTTTTTATGAGGTGCTGGGGCAGTTTGTGTTGTTCTCCATCCTTTGACTTTCATCCTATGTATGCTCATCTTGCCTTCATGGTTTGTGAAGAGAAGTCAGCCATAATTCTGATGGGTTTTCCTTTGAATGTGATCAGCTTCTTTTCTCTACTAGCTTTCAGTTCATTATTCTTGAGCTGATTTTCTGGGATCTTTACTATTATATGTCTCGGTGTATTTTTAATTTGGTTGAGGTTACATGGCATTCTGTATGCTTCAGTTACGTGAATGTCATATTGTTTCCTCATATTTGGGAAGTTTTCTGCTATTACTTCTGACCATATTTTTAGTGTCCTTTGTACTGACTCCTTCTTTGTCATTGATACCTATCAGTCTCACATTGTTCATCTTTGCATCATCTTGCAATTGATGAATTATTTTTTCCTGCCCTAGTTGTTTTTAAGAGATCTTTTCTTAGCTTTTCACTAGCTACACCAGAGTCTTCAAGATCTGAAATTTTGTCTTCACTTTCTTTTATTTATTTTTTTCTTGCGGAACCAGGGATTGAACTCAGGCCCTCACGCTTGCCCGGGAAGCCCTTATTCTACTGAGCCATCTCCCTGACCCCTTTTTTTCACTTTCACTTAAGTGGTTTTGCAAGCTTGTGACTGAGATTTTAAGTTCCTCTACATCTCTTTGACTCTGTTTTGTGCAATCTGTTTCTTTCCTGTATTGCTCACTCAAGGAATCTGTCATTTTTCTAATCTTTGTTTTTAAATCAATATCTTCTTTAGAAGCAGTTATTAATTCTCTTACTGCAGTGTTTTCTTCAGTTTGGGTTCTCTTCCTATGCTTCTGTAGTTCATTCTTTGCTTCAGATGCTATGAGTTCAGAGAATTCTTTTTTTATTTCAGAAAAGAATTCCTATCTGAGTTCCTCTGTAACTTTCTCCTGTTGCTTATTTACTATCGACATTATTAATTCACACATTTGAGCTGAGCTGGTAGAAAAGGTTTCAGCTCTGAGTTCCTCTATAACTTTTTGCTGCTGCTTTTTTACTATCAATGCTATTAATTCATATGTTAGAGCTGATCTAATATCCTATGCACTTGTTCTGGGTGGGCATTTGTTTTCCTCCATATGTTTCTGCATCTGATTCTTTACTGCTGATGCTATTAATTCAGGGATTTATTTTTTCATTTCTAATCTGAGTTCCTCTATATCTTTCTGCAGTTGTTTCTTTTTTTTGGTGTTTTATATTTCATTTGTGTGGTTCCCAATTTGTTCTGTGTTAGTGTCCTTTGCAATTGTTATGGGTGGGCTTGTGGTCTGTGATTGCATTTTGCTCCTTCTCATTATCATTTTTATGTAGCACTGTCTTCTGACCTTTGTTGTAGATCTTTTGTGCGGTTACAACCTTAGCACCTACTGAAGTTCAGGTGCAGATCTACAAAGTTTGGATTCATCCAGTTTGCTTGGTTTGGGTCTGGCTGCTGTGCTCTGCTCCTTCCTGCTGCTACCCTTGGGAGTGATCCTCTCCTGTCCCTCTGGCAAGATATTCTGCTCCTGGTCTAGCTGGTTGGCTTTGTCCCCTACTCTCTTTGCAGAGATTGCAGCTACAAGTTATTACCCCAGGCCTGTACTCCAAGCCTGAGCTGAGTCTGGAGAGTAAAAGTTGGAGTAGGGCGAAAGGAAAGTCTCCCACACACTCATCGGGCCTGAGCTAGGGTTGGATCTTTGGGTCCCCAGAACGTGGCTTATATTCTCACTGGGCTGGCGGGGTGGGGGAGTGCTGTGGAGTTGTTTGGGGGTCCTAAGGAGGTGGAAGAAATTCTTACCCTTGCTGCGCCTGGGCTTGGACAGGCTGGTAGCACCGACCGAGGGTAGCCAGAATCTCTATTGGATTTTCTGTGGACAATAATATGATCTATAATTAATGAAAGTTTTAAGCACCTCTCCATTTTTCTCTTATTTCTGTTTTTTGTCATGTGGAGCTGGGAGAGACCTCTAGTTACAAACTGAACAGTTGTATTAATAACAGGCATCTTAGGGCTGGACAAATAGCTCAGCGGATTAAAGCGCCTACTTTGGCGGATGCAGCAGCTGGGGTTCATCCCTGGCATGCCATGCAGGCCTGCCCCCGGAGTGCACTGAAATGGCGATTGGGCATGGTGGTGCAGGCCTGTAATCCCATCTTTTTGGGAGGTTGAACACAGGAGAATCACTAGAGTCTAATCTATGTAGTGAGACTCTGTAGACCCTTACTAAAATGAATATATATATATATATATATATATATAATGCATCCTCATGGATTCATAACAGACAATTATATTTATAACACATATTTCTGTCATTGATCAGAAAGGCTCATAAATAAGAAGTTCTGTTTACTTTTTAGGTGAAACAGGGTTTCATTTTACTAGTTTGTTAAAAGTCTGTATTATAAAAGGATGATTTTTCTTTTTAAAACATGTGGAGTTCTCTATCCATTGATATTTTTTCTTAATTATATGATATATTTTGGACATTTGTAAATACTATATGTAGTATTTACATTCATTAATTCATCCTTACCTTTCTTTTGTAAAATTAATTTTATTGAGAAAAAAATTGCAATGTGACAGCTTCAAAACAGCTTGGTAGGAGAGTTACAATAATTAATACATTTCATATTATTGTCTTTGTAGTAGTCAGTCATAGCACAAGAGGCAGACATGATATCCTTTCTAAACACTATTAGTACAGATCTTTCTTCTTAGTGAATCAGGAGATAGTAGCTATATATCTATCCTAACTATTTTGTATATACAGATACAAAATTGTCCCTCATTTATGTCACCTTTCTTTGTTCAGTTTTGTCAGAGATGGGTATTTCATTGCCATCCAAATATTGTAGGTGCATGAATTCAGCAAAATATTCCAAGTTAGTCCAGTACTCCACAATAGTAGTGGGTTATCCACAGGACTGGCAATGCCCGAATCTGATGACTTGAGCTTTCCACAGCTCAGCATATTAACATGGCTTCACTTTTCATACCTTGTTTCTACACTTTTCTGCTGGAAGGTTAAGACCAAAATAAAGCAAGACTTATATAACAAAAAATGTAACTTTTGCATCTGACACAGTCATTCAAGTCCCCTCAGGTCTTATCTTGAAACCCTATACAGCACTTTGTAGATCCTTTGTCAATGTCTGCCATGTGGATGAGTCATGGCCATTGCTTGACCAGTTTGTCCATCCTTACCTTTCTTGTTTGCTTGCTAGCATTACATACAGGATTTATATTCATAAAAAGAATTGAGCCTAAAATTTCACTTTTGCATACTTCTCTTGGTTTTGATATTAAGGTGTAGCAAGCCTCATAAGAAGACATAGTTTTCTGGTCCTTTGGTTTTTATAACAGTTTGAATAAAAAAGCACTTCTTTTGAACGCTAGTAAAATATGCCTAAAATGCATCTAATCCTGATGCTACTTTATAGGATTTTTTCTTTTGCATTATAAATTCACTTTCTTTATTAGCTATATACTTCTTTATATTTGTTCCTTCTTTTTCAGTCAATTTTGGATATTTGGAATATTTTTCAGGAAATTTCTCATGATATTTGAGTTATTTCAATTTATTGACAAATCTATTTAAGGTATCCTCATATAATTAAAAAAATCTTCACAGCTATGGCTTGTGCATCTGTGTCTACAAAAGGTTCATGTGTTGACATCTAATACCCAACACAATAATATCAAAAGATGGAGTGCTTAGGACATAATTATAAAAGGGACTGTCAGAAGAGCTGTTGACCCTTGCTGCTATGTGAAGTTATAGCAAGAAGAGACTGTCTATGGCACTGAGACAAACTCTTACCAGACATTGAACCTCCTGGCAACTTTATCTTGGAATTTTCAATCTTCAGAAATGGGAGCCATATGTTTTTTGTTGTTTGTTAAAAAACAAAAACATTTTTTCCTAAGTTATTATGGTATAGCAGCCTAGATAGACTAAAGCCTTTGTCATACGTACACATTGCTAAAGATTTATCTATTAAAGAAAATTATTTTCTTAATACTGTTCCTTTCTCTCCTGTTTATTTTCTGTCTTATAATATTTTCCTCTTTTAAACTTTTGCTTACTTTGTCTAAGAACAATGTTTTGAGTTGAGTATATTACTTTAAATTTAACATTTATAAATATTAAATTTATAACTTTCCTTTTCTAATCTGAATGTAAGTCTATACATTTTAATATAGTTTCCAGTTCAGCAGTATACTGAAAAATTTTCCATAATTTAATTTCAAAATTTTCTTAATGTTTCTAACAATTCTTTTTTGAACTTTGAATTGTTTAGAAATATGTTTTATTTTTAAATTATATGAATTTAAATTTATATTGATTCCTTATTTTACTGCATTATGGTTAGATAATACAGTATGTATGGTGTAATTTCCTTGGTATTTGTTGAGACATCCTTAATTTGCTTCGTTAATACTTTTAAGATTCTTTATATACTAAAACAGATTGATATTCTATGATATGTATTCATTAGATCAAGCTTGTACATTATGTTATTCAAATTTTTTTTAGTTATGTCGTCCCTATATATTTTAGGGACACTACAATCTTTCACCATATTGTAATTTTCCAGGTTCTCTTTACATCTCATTAATTTATGATTTATAGATTTTGAAGTTATCTTAAGTGAATATAGCCAAGTGTCCCTAGGGATAGGTATAGAAATATAGGTGGGAGATGTCAACTAGATATGAAAAGTTGAGAGGAGAAGAAGAAAATTTCTTATTTCTTCAGATTCTAAGCCAAGAGTTAACACAAAAGAAGTACCAGATATATTTGCCAAGTCCAAGGGAGACAGACTCACACCAGGGGCTGTGTTTTGGATGGAGAATGAATGCATAAAATGGGAATCCAAGATGAAGTCAGCAGGCTGTCACTCACAGCAGACTGCTTTGGACTACTGCTGTACCTGTGTGTTTGCAAGTGGCTAGATTTGAAATTGCTACCTGACACTGAGTGCTGGCAGAGTCCCTTTTCCGTTTGTGGAATAAAACATTCCAGAGTGTCTTCTAACTATTAATTTCCAGTCATATTTTTATTTTGGAAGTATATTCCTCACTTTTGTGTACTTCTTTTTACACTTAGTATCACATTTCATGTACCCTTTTGTCCTTTGTAATCCAGAGGATGAATTATTCCAATTGTCTTATTATTCCAATTGTCATATTTAACTGGCTATTACTGTCTAGAGGGATGTTAGTGAGTTCAGTTTACTTGGTAGTGTTTCCCTCAGAGATTTTGTTTCTAGTGGACCTCACCACTGAGCAGAAGTACTCCTATTACAGCATTCAGTTTATCTGTAGATGAAAACATTTATTTTATTTTATTTTTTTTCAAAGTTTTATTGATAAACAGATAGCAATGAGACAGTTTAAAATCAAATCAGAAGTACAGTTTCAACAAATAATACACTGCATATATTCTTCTTAGTGGTTAATTGCTGTACAAGATGCGGACTTGTGATCTTATTTACAAACATCATTAGA
>NW_004524627.1:12820687-12847738 GCF_000260255.1 Octodon degus
GAGAGACATCTTAGCAGTAACAGGCATGTCATGACAAGCTGCCCATATTCAGAATACCACAATGACAGGCACTTCCAACATGAAACAACTGTTACAAATTACCATCTGCAGTGCAGTAGCTTAGTTCCCAGGTTATCAGTATATATAGTTAGTCAGGGTGAGAATCTTTCCAATTAACTGCTGGATTAAAGAATCTTCTGAATATCCTCAGGATCATTGCCTTGCTCATCTTTTATATATAACTGCATGGCTTAACATTGCCATGTTTCCCAGCTCATCTCCTTTCCCTCTCTTGATTAGTTAGTCCTTGAGATCCTGCCTTCCCTTTCCTTGTATTTTATCTTTCTATTTGTTGAAAACATTTATTTTAAATAAAATACTCAGAGGGGATTAGGTTTGGCTCTGCTTCTCTTCATTGGTGCTTCTAAATCTGTTTGCCAACTCTGAGGTCCTAATCTTAGAGGTCTTCAAGAAACACTAAGGGTAAAAGTATTTTTTATTGATAGTGAAAAATAGCATTTTGCTGAAGTCTGCTGCACTCAGTTGCTCCAGAGTAATTTACCTTAGGTAGCACAGATCAAGTCTGAGAACTTCAAGACTAAAAGGACAGTAGGGCCTTTCCTTTCCTTTCCTCTTTTAAAGAACATATATTTATCCATAATCAGTTAGAAGGATTTATTATGAGAAGTGCCTTTCAACCCTAACAGTGACTGAGGTAAAAGACAGCTCTCTCATAATCATACAGAATATGTAAATCTTTTTTTCTCATTCCTTTATTACTCTCAGTTTTCTTGATTTTTCGGTAAAGAAAGCAAGAAACATTTATGCAGGGTTTATTTTACCCATTGTATATGTCAATTACACGAATGAGTACAAAAAAGTTTTTTTTTCAGTACCAGGGATTGAACTCAGTACCTTTTTTGCCAGGCAAGCACTTACTTGACTGAGCTATCTCCTCGACCCTTCTGAGTCAAGATTTTGCTCTGCCTCAACTCCATGCAAATGTGTGTTTTTATTGAAGTCATGCAAATAAAGCAGATTCTAGTGGAAGTGTGCCAAACACTTTGTATAACCACATAGCTTTACATTTCAATTTCTTAGTGTACACAGGATCTCTAATATCCTGTGATATTTTCAATTTTCAAAAACCTTAAAATGAGTTTAAAAACTTGAGCATAAAAATGAATGTTTTCCCCTTTGGTCATTTCACATCATTAAATTATATTTCTCCAAATTCTATACGATAGCTTTGGCATCAGATCACTTCTATGAATATCTACTTCTATTTCAAAACTAAAAAATCAAAATGACTAATTAAGGTAGCAGACAATGACCTCTCAGCGATTTGTATGTCTTCTTTGAGAAAATGCTTACTCAGGATGTTGTTCATTCTTTAATTGAAGATGTTTTCCTAAATTGTATACTTCTAGATATGTTTTAGATATTAACCCTTTATCAGACATATTTCCTCATGTTCCATAAATTATCTCTTTATTTCTTTGATTATTTCCTTTGATGTTGGATCTGGGACATTAGAATGTCGCACAGGCTCCCTGACAGCTCCATTAGACAATGAGGGTCTTATTAGGAAGTCAAGGCAGATGACCCCCACCTGCCTTCTGTTGATGATTCAGTTAACATTCAGTCCTAGAGTACCCTGACCTCGGCCACAGGTAAGATGATCAGAGAAAGAATAGAATTTTCTTTCTTTTTATCATTCTGTCAATATAGCTCATTATAGAAATCATTAAATGTTGAACAATGAATAAGATAATGCCAAGTGAAATTTTTAAAAAATCTGTCATTTTATTCTTAATGTTAACTTGATATAACCCTTAATATCTTCACATATCTCTATTTAAAAAAGGTTTTTATTAGCCATTCTTGTTTCTTGGAGTGGAAAGAATAGCCTTTCCATCAGCCATCAAGTGCTGAACAGATCCTGGGACCAGTGCTGTGGCAGCTTCTCTCTGGGCATTTGCTCCTTGTCCCTACAGCCTGCCAATTAGCACAGGTGTTGAATGTCACAAGGTTAGTTAATAAATTTGAGAATCAGATCTTCAAAAGATTACAAAAGTTTATCTTTGGACAAAAGAAAAATGACTGCTTAATGTGACAAGTTGCCTCAACTAATCAGCCAAAATAAGCTGAGATACTTTCTGGAGCTAGCTCCTCTTTAAAAAAAAAATTCAGTGGAAAAAGATTCACTTGATTGCTAAGAAAAGTGGCAGTGGCTTTAGATTTACCAATTTCCTTTAAAGGTCAGTGGTATTGACAGGTTAGGGTTTGTGGGGGGAAAGAAGAGACAAGAGTCAAGCTGAACTAATACCTCACAGCATCTGTTAGTGGTGAGGCAAGCTTAACTTGTGGCTTTATTCCATAAAACGAGGACATGAAAGTAGCACAAGGAAAAGACATTAGAATGTGTCCAGGCAGCCTTGGAGGGTGACTTGTGGGGAATCAGAGCAGATGACCCACTGGGCTTAATATATCAGTTAACACCTCCACCCCCATTTGTTCTTGCTATTAATTTCTATTGTTAAAGAATTCTTCAAAAGAATGGTTATGGTTTTGAAACAGAAAGAGAATGAAACATTTTTTTCTACCCAATATCTTTTTGGTCCTGTGGCTAAGACTTTCCTGGACTTTGTTTGAGCATTTTCTGGTACATGAGGTGGTTTTCTTTCTCTGTGGAAGGATTCACATGTAGCCAAATGTTTCATGACCTATTGGTAATGTGCTTTAAAGTCTTTTCTGAAAGTGAAATTTATTTAAAGGAAAAGCTGTTTCCTATTAGTTGGAACAGCATCTAGCAGTGTGACTCATGTGGCAGCTCCCAAGAATCTTTGCTCTAGAACTTGCCACAGAGCAAGCTGGGAGACAGCATTAACTTTCTTGATATCAGAAGACATCCTTAGTGACTCTACTGCCACCAACCTAGTTATTTATATAGTATCTTCTAGTGGTTTGTATACATTGGAAGGACAGAGCAACTAATTGATAGTTGGAAATAAAGCCAATTGGAATGCTGCAGACTTTGATTGTGAGAGGTAAATTGGTGGCTGGGAGAGGGAGGTGGAGAGGGAGGTTTTGTATCTGGGGCACTGGATTCAGACTTCTCTGCCTGGGCAGTGTGTGGAACAGGTCTGAGAAGGAGCTGTGGCCATATCCTGACATAGTGGCAACTGGATTGGCTTCATGCATGAGTTTCAATCACTTTAGTAGCTGTTTGTGTTTGAGCAAATTATTTTCTCAGTCTGGTTTCCTTTATTTGTAAAATGACATGAAAGAACTGTTGTGAACACTAGAAAAAAAAAGGTTTTAAGTCACTACCTGCAGGGATTGGTGCATGACAGGTACTCAGCAAATGGGAAGCTGCCATTCTGATCATGTTCATGACTGTGTGTTGTACATTTTCCTAGTGCTATCTAATATTCTCTTCAGGGGCAGTGTGTTAGTCAGATTTCTGTCAACAAAAAATATTCCTTAGGTAATCAAATTATAAAGAGAAAAATGTTATTTTGGCTTGGAGTTTTAAAGGTTTCTGTCCCTCATTGGTTGACTCTCTTGTTTTGGACCCACGGTGGACAGCACATGGTTAAACAAAACCTTAATCATTTACTGAATGGCTTGTATGCAAATAAGTGAGGAAAAGAGGAGCAGGCCACTCCCATTGTGTCCTCTGAAGTCATGCTCCCAGTGATCTAGTGACTTCCCACCAGACTCTGTTCCTTAAATGTTCTACCACCTCCAGAAAGCACCATACTGGGGATCAAACTTAAATACATGGACCTTAAATACATGCAAGATGTAGACTATAGCAGGATTGCTCTACTCAGAACTATTATTCCTTATGTTTCTATTACTATTTCTGAGGAGTGTTTTGGTTCATATTTCAAAACCCTTCATTTAAAAAAAATCCTAAGAATAACTTGCAAAATAGGCAGTGAACAGTATTAGTTTCCTAATTTCAGAAATGGGAATAATAAAACTGAGGAAAAAAAGAGGTAGACAAGCATGGGAATCCTAAGCCTAGAATTTATAGACTTTAAATACCTAAAAACATGAAAAACAATACTTTGGGTTACAGTTTGATGGTAAGAAGGTCTATAGTGTTCATCAAAATTTCCCATAGGTCTAGGATTCCTCCCATTCAAGAAACTAAAGGTGAACTTTAGAGATCTACTATTAAGGAACTATTTAGAGGCAGCAGATAGTTTCTGCCACCACACAGGCAGTGTAGTAGGGCATAAAGCCGGTTCATCACTTCCACCACAATCTGTGGGGCTGCTTTGAAAGTGTAGTATTCCTACTTTAGGCTCAGACCTACTGAGTCCTACTGTGAAGAACTGGATCAGGAGCAACTGAAGTTGAATCAGTTCTCCAGGTGACTTTCATGATCACTCAACAATGACAGACAGTCTGTTAGTATGATAGGAAAATTTGCCTTTGGGTCAGACCACCATGACCTTCCTTCTGTGAGAACCTGGCGCAGTACTTCTGTTGCCTCACCAGTAAGTGGGGCATGATGATTATGAATAATTATCATTAAACAAGATGATGTCCTAGTTATTTCTTGCCTGTGAGATGGTATTTGATGACCACAATTTAAATGAAGAGAGCTTATTTTGGCTCGATTTTTAGTCCACAGTTGGCCTTCTCCAAGATAGTAAACCATGGTAGAAGGCCTATCACAGGAGAGCTGCTTACATCATGTTAGGAGTTCAGAGACAGAAGTGAGGAACCAGGTAGGCATACATGTCCTTCCAGCTCATACCCCCAGTAACCCACCTCTAACCAGCCCCACTTCCTAACAGAAAGACAGAGGTAGCACTCTCATAATGCAGTTACCCTCCAGAAGCTCCACCTTTGAACACATGAAGATTTTTTTGTACACTCCGGATCTAAACCATGGATAGATATATCTATGCAGTATTTAACTAAGGGCTAAATATGATAAATATTCAAATGGTAGCTGAATTGGTGACTATCAGTACAAGGTTTATTATTTCTACTACTATTGTTAGGGAATAAGAGCTAAGTGAAGGCTCTAGCTCTCCACAAAAAATGGCTAGATAATTAATATATTGTGTATTTCCTTAAGATACTTTTAACTTCCCTTGCAGTATGGCTCGTGGTGCTCTGCTTTTGGTCAAGTATCATTGCTGCTTGAACTTATTCCCCATATCATCACTGGCACTATGTAGACTATATGGTCTCCAGACACTGCTGTGGCTCCATTCCATTCGAGTAACAACTCAGCAATGGTATTAAAAAGAGGAGAAACACCTAGTGAGACAAAAAAGAATTTCAGTGACCTGGGCCCATGAAACAGTATGTTAGTGTGGACCAGCTATAAAAGAACATGGTATTATCTCTTCCAATCTCTTCTTCAGACAGAGCTAGGAAGTAAAACCATTACAGAGATTTGTTGTTGTTGTTTTAATTTTTTCTTTCATTTATTTTACTAACACATGATTGTATGTTTGCAACATGTGATTACATTCATTGTGGGGAATTGGTATCTGTACATAACATATCTTAATTCTTGTTTTCCTTCCCATTCTTTTCCTTGCCCCTTTCTTAAATGATGAGAAAAATGCCAGCTCTGAGCCTTGATTAAGTTATGCTTATTTGTAATCAATTGAAAAGAAAATAGCCTAATCAGAAGCACTGGTTATTGGAGCTCTACAGATAAAATTTTTTTCCATAATTTTATTGAGAAACAAAGAGCAATGAGACAGTTTTAAACCAAATTTGTAGGACAGTTTCAATAATTAACACACTGCATACAAACTTCCTAGTGGTTAATTGTTGTACAAGATATGGACACAATATCCTATTTACAAACACCATTAGAACAAATCTCTCTATTCATTAAGAGAATGCAACTATATATCTATTATAACCACTATGAATACACAGATACAAAATGGAAATTCATCTGTATACTCTTTTTTTGTTAAGTTCTGTTATTTGAATATTATAGGTGTGTTAACTCAGCAAAATATTCTAAAATAGTCCAGTAGCCCATAATAGTATTGGGTCTTCCTCTTGACTGGCAATGTCAGAAATTGTTGACCTGAGTCCCCTACAGCTCAACATAACAGCATGGCTTTACTTCTTATATTTCATTTTTATACTTTTCTGCTGGATGGTTAAGACCAAGATAAAGCAAGACCTATGCAACAAGAGTTGTAGCTTTTGGGTCTGAGAAGGTCAGTGAAATGCCCTCAGGATTTGTCCTGAGATCCTGTACCTCAGATTGTAGAACCTTTGTCAGTGTCAGCCATGAGGATGAATCATGGCCATTGCTTGGCCAATGTGCTGTCTGTGAAAGCCTGAGAGAATGTTTTCTCTCCAAGTGACTCTCCTTAGGCACACTCTACATCATTGATCACTTTCCTCTTTGGCCCCATAATCTCCTTGATCAGAAAATTTGGGACACTACTGAGTTATATGACATTACAGTACAAGTTCACATATGTCCTGAGTCTTAATTGACCTTAGAAGGCTAGGGCCAAAGTGTTGGTTCTCCTTGCAGCCCTCCTTTTTCTCTAATTTTGGTCTGCAAACTTAGATTGTTAACCATACAGAAGACAATCTTATTGTTATTGCCATACAACTCATGCTCTTAACCTTAACCTCACTATCTGTCTGCATATCAAACATCTTAGGTATAATAGGGAACAAGTATTTTTCATCAATTATTGATATGTTGAACTTTAAGTCCCTACAGAATATGATAAAAACATTTAAAATTTGAATATTTTTTAAAATAGGCATAAAGAATTATATACTACTTATGTTTACACATAAGTCCAAAAATCTCACCATATACAACCTTGAAGCAGGACAGTCCCACAATATTCCTTTTCCTGTCTCTTGCTTTCATTCACCACCCTCTTCTTTTTGAATAACCATCTACCCGAGAGACATCATAGCAACAACTGGCATGTCATGACAAGTAGCCCATATTCAGAAGACCAAAATAACAGGCTCTCCAAGCATGAAACTACTATTACAAATTACCATCTGCAGTGCAATAACTTAGTTCACAGGTATCAGTATATACGGTTAGTCAGGGTGAGACTCTTTCCAATTAACTGCTAGATTCAAAAATCTTGCGAAGATTCTCAGGATCATTACCTTGCCCATCTTCTACATATAACTATATGGCTTGACTAATTCATGTTTCCTAGATCTTCTCCTTTCCCTCTCTTGATTAGTTAGTCCTTGAGATCCTGCTTTTCCTTTACTTGCATTATACCTTTCTATTTGTATTTCTTCTTTTGAGTTCTTATACTAGGGAAATTATACGATATTTACACATGTGTGTCTGGCTTATTTCACTTATGAGTATATGTTAAAGTGGCATCCACTTCAATGTAAAGGCTTGGAGTTTATCATTCTTAATAGCTGAATAATACTCCATTGTGTAAAAATACGACATCATTTTCAAAAATTCCTCAGGTGATTGGCATCTTGGTTGTTTCCAAGATTTGGCTATCACAAATTGTGCTGCTATAAACAGCCACACATATATCACTATGATATAATGTTTTCAGATCCTCTGGGAAAATTCTCAGTAGAGGAATAGCTGGTTTAAATGGGATTTCCAGTTCAACTTTTCTAAGGCGTATCCATACTGACTTCCATAATGCTTGCACCAGTCTACATTCCCACCAGCAGTGGAGAAGGGTTCCTTTTTCCCCACAGCCTCTCCAACATTTGTTGATGGATGATATTGTTATGATAGCCATTCTTTCTGGAGTGAGATGATATCTCAATGTTGTTTTAATTTGCATTTTGTGGATGGCTAGTGATGTGGAGTGTTTTTTCATATATGTATTCGCTTCTTTAATTTCTCCCTCTGAGAAGCCTGTGTTCATCTCCGATGTCCATTTCTGGATTGGGTCTTTAAATTTTGGGGCCCTAGTGTTTTTTTAGTTCTGTATAAATTCTAGAGAGCAGACCTTTATCTGAGCACTTATTTTGCATGAGTTTTTCCAAATTTGTGGGCTGCCTTTTCACTTTGTTGGTAATTACTTTTGACGTGAAAAAAATTCTCAGTAAGAGCAGGTCCCAGTTGTTAATTCTTTTAACTGTTTCCTGTGCGATTTGATTTCTGTTCATGAACTCTTTGCCTACTCTTATGTCTTCAGGAGTACCTCCTACTTTTCTTCCAGGAGATTAAGGGGCTCTGCTTTAATGTTTCGATCTTTCATCCATTTGGACTTTAGCTTAGTGCATGGTGATAGACTTGGGTCAAGTTTGATTTTTTGGCATGTAGAGAGCCAGTTTTTCCAACACCATTTGTTAAAGATGCTAAGTTTCTTATATTGAGTATGTTTGACCCCTTTGTCAAAGATAAGGTGGCTGAGTGTGTTCGTAGGTGCTTCAGTGTCTTCCAATCTATTTCATTGATCCTCAGGTCTATTTTGTTGCCAGTACCATACTGATTTTATCACAGTAGCCTTGTAGTATAATTTCAAGTCAGGAATTGTAATGCCTCCTGCCTTGTCTTTATTGCCCAGAATTGCCTTTGCTATTCTAGGTCTTTTCTGGTTCCAGATAAATTTTAGGAATGATTTCTCTAGGTCTGTGAGGTATATCATTGGTAGTCTGATAGGGATTGCATTAAATGTGCAAAGCAATTTCGGGAGTATGGCCATCTTCAAATGTTGGTTCTTCCTATCCAGGAGCATGGAATATCCTTTCATTTTCTGAAATCCTCTACAATCTCTTTTTTAGGAGTAGTGTAATTTTCCTTGAAAAGATCTTTGACTTCTTTAGTTAGATTAATTCCAACGTATTTCATTTTCCTCAGTGCTATTGTAAAAGGTATTTTTTCTATAATTTCCCTCTCAGTGTGTTTGTTGTCTTTGTAGAGGAGTGCTATTGACTTTTGGGTATTGAATTTATAACCTGCTATGCTACTGAATTTTTGTATTAATTCTAATAGCTTCTTGGTGGAGTTTTTTGGATCTTCTAAGTAAAATATTATGTCATCTGCAAATAAAGATAATTTAACTTCTTCTTTACCTATTCTTATGCATTTTGTTTCTTTCCCTTGTTTCTTTTCCCTTGACTGTAGCTAATGATTCCAGAACTATATTGAATAGGAGTAGTGATAGAGAGCATCCTTGTCCTGTTCCAGATCTAAGAGTAAAAGATTTTAGTTTTTCCCCATTTAGGATTATGTTAGCCTTTGGGTTTTCATAGATAGCTTCTACCAGTTTGAAATAGAGGCCATCTATTCCAATTTTCTTTAGGCCTTTGAACATAAATAAGTGTTGGACTTTGTCAAAAGCCTTTTCTGTATCAATTCTGATGATCATGTGGTTTTTAGTTTTTGGTCTCTTGATATAGTGTATTACATTTATGGATTTTCGAATATTGAACCATCCTTGCATCCCTGGGATGAATCCTACCTGGTCATCCTGTATCATCTTTTTGATGCTTTCCTGTATTCTATTTGCTAGGATTTTATTGAGGATTTTGGCATCTATGCTCATGAGGGAGATTCTCCTGTAGTTCTCTTTCTTAGTTGCCTCTTCTCCTGGTTTCAGATAAAATATTAATAACGAAAATGTTCTCTGAATCTTGACTCTGCTCCTCTTGTGCCTCCACTCCACTTGTGCCTGAATCCTCTAAGACTTCTCCCAATCTCTAATTTGTTTGTTCATTAGCTACAGGAAATAATAGCATAGAGCAACTTTCTCTACTTTTGGTTCCCAGAACTTTTCTTACTTCCAGATTTTGTTCTTTCAGAGTAAGATGAGGCAGTGACTTCACTGTTATAATGAGGTAATCTTCAAGAAGGACAGTTATATGTGCCAGGCTCTCCTACTCTTTCACGACATCTTAGTCTTGGTCTCACACATTTATGCAATCCGTTTTGCACATTTTATCTTTTTTTTCTTCATATTACTTTTATAGTCTTCTTTCTCTATTTCACATGTATTATCTCCAACTGTCACCATTTCCTTTGTAGTGATAGTAACTTTTATTATAAGTTCCAATCTCATGATAATCTCCTGTGTATATGAAGAACAGGAAAAGAAAAGGAGAAAAGATTCCTTTTGAATGAAATGTCTTTGGGTACCTTTACTGTTCCTCACCATTTTTTGCTAGGGACTGGTATTCTATTTTCCTGTGCACACATCAAGTGACATACCTCTGAGCTGAAGACTGGATATAGATGCTTGGTCTATACTGTGGCTATCCTACTCACCCTTGTGTGACTTACATATTTTATTAAAATAAACTGGCATCTTACAAGGAATGCTTCTGGGCATAAGTTACATTTCCTGCCAAAGCCTTCTCTTGTGGGAGAAGGACAGGAGACAGTCTAGGAGTGACTCATCTTTCTGGTTCTGGGATTCCCATACCTTGCTGACTTGCTGCCATGATAACCTGGTAACCTGCTGCATGGGAGCAGATCCATCAGAATGTTAATTGTATTGCTAGAAAGAGTATCCACAAAGCATTCTCTTTTATCAGAGTCAAGTGCAAAGTGTCCTCGAGACACGATGAACTGGGCTAGTGCACAGGAAGCAGTGGTCATGAAAGCCTTGCATCAAGACTGCTGCCTCACATGGTTATAGACATTACACTGGCTCTCCAGATGGAGTACTAGGTGCCTGAGTTTTCCACTGAGCCCAGATAAATCAAGTGAGGAAAGATGTGAAAGTGTTGCTTTCCAGCACTTAATTTTTCCCATGGCTTGCTTAATAGGCAAAGCAAGGGACTGTTTCAAACTTGAGTTTCTATAGCACAGCAGGGTTGCATGAATAAAAGTAACAGTTAAAAGCTGGCAACTTAATTTAGGGTCAGTCCATCTAGCATCTCAGGCGACTGATTTGGTGAAGTGAATCCAAATGTAAGAATGAGGTTCATGGGTTAAGGTTTTGGTTTTCTTCCAGGTTTGCTATTAATGTGCTACATGCCTGCAGCCATGGCTCAGTCCTATTTTTCTGGGTCTGTGGAAGATATCAGAACATTGACTGAGCTACTGTAAGAATTTACTAACACATGTGAGGTGATTTATGCTCTCCTGGCTAATAAGTAGTAGCACATGATTATCTTCTGTTGTTATAACTAGCCATTCTCAATGTAATACACTCTCCAATCAGCTCCTAGCAGTGACAAATGTGATTATATTTATGCTGTATGTATAATTAATGTATCTATTTTAACTCATATGTTTTCTTTCAACCATCCTTCTCTAGTTTATTTATTGGGATGAGGTATTTTCTCTTTGATTATGTCCTTTTCTCCTTTCCAAATGTTATCTTTTAAAAGTGTTCTTTCTTTGTCTTTATCAACCTAGAATTTTATTTTAGTCTTGGAGTGTACTGAAGCTCTTCTCTAGCATTTCATTACATGTCATCTATGGTTTCTTAGAATCCCTAATTACTTCACATAAGTCAGCCATTTTTATACTCCTTTAAGCTATTAAACCTTTGACTAAATAAATTCATGATCTAAAATACATAAAGATTCTTTTACTGGGATTAATAAGATCTTTCCAGAAATGAGTATACTTTTTACAAACATATTTATATACCATATTAAGTTTAAAATAGATGGTATGTTTAACATTACACATTGTAGAAATTGTAAGTTTAATTTTTAAAAAGTTGAGTAAATACACACTCAGAAATGCCTGCAGTTCTTATAAACAATTTCTATCTACTTGTCAACTGTTGATGTCAACATTTATAAGTTAACAGATGACATGCTTTAACACAATCACTAAATCCTTGTCTGTTTATTTGTGGACTGATCATGTGAAAACCATATCCAACTGAATCTTGGAAAAACATACAAATTTTACATAGAAAGACCACGTAAAAATAGAGGTTTATAACAATGGATCTGTCTAGCAGTATTGAGGGCTTTATCTATATGCAAGTAGGCTAATTCTATATTTTAGAGATCGTGGTGTTATATAAAGCATTTTGTTGCATAAGTATTTTTTGTGTCCATCAGAAGAAGGAAAAATAATTACTGGCATTTAAAAAGCACCATATAGACATTTGCTAAGTAACATCTAACAGAAGCAAATAAAATCAATGTACAAAATACCTGAACAATATAGGAAAGTGCAAAAGAGAAAGTAAAAATCTTTCCAAATTCCACCTCATAGATAGCCACTTAAGTGAAAATTTCAATTAATACCTTTTAAGCTATTTCTTCACAGACACACATTGATAAACACACACAATATTTACATATATTGAACTATACTATAGATGCAACTTACATCTTTCATTTTCAATTAATAACTGTGTCATAAACATATCTATATTTTAGTAAAATATTAGTTTCATCAGATTTAATGATGATGGAGTATTGTATTGAACAGACATGTTCAAATTTATGTTGTCATTTCTTTTTTTGGATGGGTTGATTTTTATTTTAAAAATTACAAATAATGATTTTACAAACATCTTTGTGTCTATACCTTTTTAATTACATTATTTTCTTGGAATAAAGTCATAGAAATTGTTGGAGTAGACTGAATATCAAGTTTTATAGGGCTACTCTACCTTCTTCAGCAAGACTTACAGTACAACTGAAAATTCTGCTGTTTGTGGAGACAAGAGTTTTGTTATAGATGACAGAATGAAAAGAGAAAAATCTGTGGTTATGGGAAAACAAAAAAGTAGTCAGTAACTTTATGAAGAAAACTATCAAAATATGTTGATTTTCCAAGAGTAAGTAAAATGGAGGTAGGATAGGGAAAGCAGAGAATGGGAGGTATTTCTGTGAGAGATGGAATATGGTTCAGGGAGACGTGGTATAAACATCTATAATCACCAAAATGACGAGTTGAGCAATTACAAGTAGTATGCCATATATATGTATGTCCTGTCTTACAAATGTGTATATAAATATATAACATAGATTTCATTCTTACAATTTTATAATCTTATTTTGGAAACAGCAAATGGGGACAGCTGTATTGGGGAATATGATACATTGAGGATGTTTTTATTTGAAAAGATGATTAAAAGTCACTTTTATTTGAGAGTGGCCATGAAAAGAAACTCCATTATTTGACAGTCTGGAAAGAGAAAAACACCTATGTTTAAATGGAGTGAGGCACGGACAGCATCCAGTTCTTGGTGCTTGACAAAGAGGAGATGAAGAGAAAGGGCTTTTGGCAGTGACGATATCTCAGTTGTGAGCACTTGGCCATATGATCCAGATCAGGCAGGATGGCAGTAATGACTGCCTGATCCTGAGAAACTGCCTGGGAAAAATGTGGCTCTAACTTGATTTTCAATAGGGTTTGAAGGAATATATTAAAAGACCAAGGATAGTTTTGGCAGAGGAATGTGGGGTGAATTCACAGAAGGATTAGACATAGCAATCAAACAAGAAGGCCAGTCAAATAGCTTAGCAGATTAAAACACCTGCATAAACAGATGCAGGGGTTGGGAGTTCAATCCCTGGGCCTGCTGTGCCAGCGCTGCCCTAGTGGCACACTTAGATGGGGATTGAGATTGGGTGTGGTGATGCAGGCCTGTAATCTCAGCACTTGGGAGGCTGTAAAACAGATCACTATGAGTCCAATCTACATGATGAGATCCTGTACACCCTTTACACCCTATGCTAAATATAAAAAAATAAAAGATAAATTAAATAAGTAATCAGACAAGAAATATATGCCTTGCTTGGTTATTTGTTCTCTTTTATTTCTAGTGTGCCTTGTATATTATATTAAAGAAATAATTTTATGCCTTCATTCTATATATTTCAACCAACCAAACTTTCAAGCTATTTAAAAAAGTGGATTATATTTTCGGTTTTTAAATGTCTTGTGCATGGCATTCAACAAGTATTTTACCAACTTCTATTGAGTTAAAGGAAAGATATGCTTCAGTTAAAAATGACCTTAACTTAGAATATGGGGGAATCAAAATGATGGCATTACATAAGAAAAAAGCTTTGGGTTCCAACAGCATATATGGGACTGTGAGGATAAAGAGAAGAATGTGCTTGCAGAGTAATCTCAGTGGAAGGAGACAATGTTAGTTGAAATGAAAGCAGATTTATACCTAGATGCAAAAATTATAAACAAAATGTTAGCAAAATTAACAACATATTTAAAAATGTATTATGACTAAGTATTTTTTCTCAGTAACATAAGAATATATTGATGTCAGAAAGTTCATCAATACCATCAACGTAGTTAAACAAAGTAAAGAAAATAAAATGCTTCGTTAGATGTAGAAGAAAAGTAATAGATACTATTCAATGTGTTCATGATACAAAAATAAATGGTCTTGGAAAACATACTAGTCTCCCTTGTTTACTATAAAATATTACTATATGTTTACTGGCCCAAAACAACATAAATAACATTTTATTATAGTTTTGGAGGGAAGAAATCCAAAAGCAGTTTTAAGAGATCAAAATCAAGATGTTGGTATGTCTAATTTATTCTGGAAACTAGGAGAATTCATTTCCTTGCTTACGTTCTTTGGCTTGAGACTACTATCTCAGGTCGCATCACCTTTTCTTCTTCCATAATCATATTGTTTCTACTCTTCTGTAGTGTACCTCTCTGTCTGTCTGTATTTCACTCACTTTCATAAAACCATTTTTGCCTTCATAGATAACTTTTACAGATTCCATGATTAGGACCTGGGTATCTTTGGGGAGCTATTATTCAACTAATCATTGAAAGAATTGGAATGTAAATTGAACAGCTACTTTATCAGTAAATTTTGTAGTATCTTATATCATTGAAAATTTGCATACTCTGTGAACTATATATTCATTTCAGGCCTATGTACAAAAGAGATGGGGCTAGAGATGTGCATCACATCATTTTTGATGTTAAGAAAAAGCTTTAGATGGCTTCTATGAAAAAAGGACATTGATCAGTACAATAGTGAGAATATAGTCTTTGTAACTAGAGATGCTTAGATTCAATATGCTGTCACTCCTTAGCTACATGATTTCAGACAAATTAGTTAACTTCCCTGATTTACTTGTCTCATCCGTAAAATGGAGGTAGTATAATAGCTGTATCCCTTGTTCGTGTGGGAATTAGACAAGCATGCCCCTGTAAAATGATCAGAGCAGTGTTTCCTATATAATTTGCACTAAAGTATGGATGATAATAACACTAGTAGTGATGATAGTAATACAGTCAAAGAACTGACCTATCTAAGTGGAGCATAGAATTGAGTACGCAGGGAATGGAAGTCCTTTTATATTGTTTTGCTCTAAAAGATAGATCCAAGGTTTGGACAGATATGAGAGACAGACATTATCTGAATAAGTGGAAGAAAGAACCTTAAACAATTAGAGTTCTCCAAAGACAGATCAGGCAGCTGAGTGAAAATAAGAGAGATCTCTAGGAGTTTTTAGTCTGAAAGAGCATCTGGCAGAGGTGTTGCCAACAAAATTTCTATTTGAGTAGAAGTTGAAAAAAATAAATTCCAAGGTTTCTCCCAGTTCTAATAATTCAATTATATTTTATCTATTGGAAACATTTGATTGGATCTTCCCTTCAAACT
This sequence comes from Octodon degus, assembly GCF_000260255.1. Classification (NCBI taxonomy): domain Eukaryota; kingdom Metazoa; phylum Chordata; class Mammalia; order Rodentia; family Octodontidae; genus Octodon; species Octodon degus. The sequence continues at coordinate 12,836,230 of NW_004524627.1, forward strand.
ACCAGTTTTGTAACAAGTGAAACCATAAAGAAACCAAATAAGAGGGTGGGATGTAGGGTCAATGAGTTGACCTCCAGTCTCCAACCATATCCTTCTGGGGGTAGCCAAAGCTGACAGCTTGGTTTCCATTGTCCTCCTGAACTTTTTAGGGACTGGTGTTTTGGGTACTCTGGGGATAAAGAGCAACAAGAATGAGAAAAAGATAGACAAGAAAACAAGAGCTGGGTCAGGTGGTGACCCATTGCCTGACTGGCAAATGACCCGCAGACAACCATAGGGGTGTTTATGCCTTTGCAAAGTTAGTATCACATGACACAAGGTTTCCTAGTGACTAATAGCTGACATTGACCAGGCAGGATGCTTTTTTCAAGACTGAGGTAGCTTGACTGCTTTAGGCACTGTGGCTTTGTCCTGCCCTCACACATATGACCACTTTCCAGCTTCAGAGGCTTCCAACAAGACTTATGCTCATATTTGAACAAACATAGGCAAACACACAAGCACACCACTGCCTCCTCCCCCTATTTTCTATTTTATATAAAATCTTGTATGTTGTTTAGTAACTTAACAGTTTTCAAGTTGACTTGACTTAATATATGATGGAAATGACTGATTTTAGTCTTCATACAAAATAGTAAGTATTGGGGGCTGGGGAGATGGCTCAGTGGAATAAGCACTTCCCTGGCAAGTGCAAAGACCTGAGTTCAATCCCCGGTTCCACCAGAAAAAAAACAAAATAAAAAACCAAAATAGTATGTATGCATGAAATACTAAGAAATTTTTGCAAACTGCCTTATCAGCTATTAATATTTATAAAGCTACTTAATCAAAACAGTGTGGGTCAAGTCAGGCATAATGACACATGTCTGTTTTTCCAGCATTCTAGGGAGCTAAAGTAAGAGGGTCCAGTTCCAGCTATATCTGGGCAACTTAGAAACTTGGTAAGAATTTGTCTTACAATAAAAAACAGGGCTGAGGGTATAGCTCAGTGTGAGAGCTCTGGGTTGAATTCCCAGAACCATGAACAAAGCAAAACAACAATAACAAGGAAACAGTGGTATCAGCACAAAAACTTAAATGATCATAGCAGAATCCAGGAATAATTCCAAGTTCATATGGGAATTTGGAATTTTCAATTGGTAAGAAAATTATTCCTTCTTTTTCTGTATATGTAGCTGTTTGCTACTCATTATATATTATATATATAAAATATATAAATACATATATAGGAATTATATATGGAATTGAGTATAGAATAGTCAAATTATTATACAGTAATGTAGTATGCTTTCTGTCCAGCCTTCAGTAATCTTCTGAATAAGAAACTAAAAGCTAAAGAGAATGACAAATGTAACTACAATAAAAAAATAACTTTCTTGGAAAGATGCAGTTAATAAAATTAGAAACAAATCACATAGGGAGAAAATATTTATAATGTAAGTAACAGTCAAGGGTCCAATGTTTTTACTTTTTTTCAAAACTTATGAGCATAGAAGAAAATATTAATCTAATTTTAACTTGGGACAAAAGTTATCAACAGGAAATAACATGAAAAGTCAGACAAGCAGTAACTATGTTTAAAAAGACAAAAAATACCAGTTGTGAGGGAAATGCAAATTAAAGCAACAGCATACTGTCAGTGTAACACTTTTATTTTTTGGCAAAAATGTAAAAGATTTACGGCATCTAGAAGTAGAAAGTGTATAGGGGGAATAATTTTTGTAAGTTGTTCTTGGGAATGCAAAATGTTCTCTTTTGGAAAGTTATCAGGGAGGTTAAAATAAAAATCAGTCTTATTCTTTGACCCAACAGTTCTATCTTTAAGGATTTCTCCTGCAGAAATGAATGCATTAGAGTGTAAGTATACACTCAAAGATGCTTATTATCACCTTGTTTGAAGTGGCAAAAAGCAGGAAACATCATTGCTTATAATTAGGGTATACATAGAATGAATAATAATATATTCGTACTGTAGAAAATTATAGGGCTACTTTTTAAAAAGAGATATTGACCAGGTGTGGTGGCAGATGCCTGGAATATCAGCACCCTGCTGAGGCAAAGAGGTCAAAAGTTTAAGCCCAGCGTAGGCAATGTAGCCAGTGCTATAAAGTGAAACACTATTTTATAATAAAAAAATTAAAAAAGGATTAGGGATATACTTCAGTGTGAAGGCCCTGGATTCAGTCCCCAGTAACAAAGACAGAGAGAGAGAGAGAGAGAGAGAGAGAGAGAGAGAGAGAGAGAGAGATTAAAAAGAGGTATTGAGAAGAATAATCATAATTCAATCAATTAAAAATGACATACTTGAAGGGCTAGCCAAATAGCTCAGCAGATTAAAGTGCCTGCAAGTAGGCGCAGGGGCTGGGGGTTCGATCCCTGTGCCGCCCCCAGAGTGCATTGAGAGTGCGATTGAGACTGGGCATGGTGGCAGGTGCCTGTAATCCCAGCACTTGGGAGGCTGTAAACAGGCGGATCACTATGAGTCCAATCTAGTAGTGAGACCCTGAACATCTTGTAGACCCTTCCCTAAAATACAGAAAAGAAGAAAATAAAATGAAGTACTTGAAATTATAAGTTAGCATATAGTCAATATAGAAAATTCAGAAAATAAATGTTAAAAACTTTTAATTTATGCTTTTTGTAGTTAGTTCTTATAATATTCTGCTGATTTCTAGTTTTCTGTGTTACAATATATACTTCTGTATACATACATAAAATATATAATAGATAGTTATATCTCTATCTATATACATATATTTAAAATTTTAAACTTAGCATTCAAGGTAAGCATTATCTTTCAATTAAATGTATTAAGATAATAATTTAAATTATAGTCTATCCTGATACTGTTTTCCCTCCAGAAATTGGGATTATTTACCATTTGCAATGTTTGAAATAATGCAATGAATCATTCACATATTGCTGATGGGGATGCAAAATAGTATAACTGTTCTGGAAAAACAGTTTAGCAGCTTTAAAAAATGAAATATGAACTATCATACGGCCCAGGAATTGCAATCTTGGGCATTCCTCCCATGGAAATAAAAACTTATGTTCGCATAAAAGCCTGTACATTAATGTTCATGGCAGCTTTATACATAATAGCTCTAAAGTGCAAACAATCTAGATGTTCTCCCAAAGGTAAAAGGTTAAAGAAATCGTGGTCAAACAGATGCAATGGAGTACTACTTCATAGTAAAGAGGAAGGCTCCCTCAATTTCATGAAACAGCTTGCCAGAATTTCCAGGGTATTAGGTTGTGTGTAAAGCCAATTTCACTAGCTGTATGGTACACTTATATAAACTTTCTTGAGATAAGAATATGGTGGAAATGAGGAAAAAGTTAGTGGTTACTGGAGGTTAAGTTGGGGACAGAGGCAAGAAGAAAGGGTACGTTTGTAAAAGGCACTTTTGAGGATCCTTGTAGTGACTGAAATGTTTGGAATCTTGATATGTCAATATCCTGGCTGTGATACTGTACCATAGTCTTATAAAATGCTTCCTTTAAGGAAACTGTGCATCTATAATAATTTTAAAATAAAAGTTTAAAATAAAATGTGCTAATACACTGAGCATGTTTGTTTGTGTGCATGTTTCCCTAGTTGCAGTTCCTAGAAGGTAGATTTCTGCTGTGATTGCCTAAAAAGGACTCAGATGTGTTTTGTACATGTATCATCTCCCAAATAATCATTATGTACTACAGACATATACTAATTTATAAAAAGAAATGTCCAAAAAATAGAGAATGTTATCTAGAAGTAAGGAAATACTATTGTCTGAATAACAGTGGAATCTTTTGTTTGTTTGTTTGTTTGTTTGTTTGGAGGTTAAGAATAGAATATTAATTGGGAAAGAAATCTTCTGCCCAAGACAGGGACAGACGGGATATCCTGGTGGGTTACCCCAACAGTGGACTCTTAAAAGAGTTAGAGTTTTGGTTTGATACTTCTGGAAGGATTATGAACTCAAATCAGACTTTTTCTTGGGTATCTGGCTCTTTAGAGTTCTGCAGGATAAATAGTGAATTATGTTTTTCCCCAAGAGGTTTTTAGATTGCCTTTATATCATAATGATGTGATGCTTGTCAGCTGCTAGTACATTTCTATTGATTGAAGACACAGTCCCAATTTTAAAATATTGTGTTTGTAACAACTACAGTTGCATTATTGACTCATTTACAGACTAAATGGAGTGTGAAAATAGGGAGTGCGCTTTATCCACAGTGCTGGGCGGTGCTTCATCTGTGCAAGTCTGCTCCTCGCTAGACTCATAAATGTGCCAGAGCGCTCATCCTCCAGTTGTTCCAAGCAGAATTAATCATCTTTATTAAGTGCTCCGTGACCAGCAAGTCTTGTTTTAACAAAGCTTTCTGGCTGTGCGATTTTCGGATGTCAGTTTCTACACCAATATGAATGCCTAGGAAAAGGAAACTTTTCATGGTGGTCCTTGGTTTATGTAAGAGAATATTTCATGTGCAACTACTTAATTTGATCTATTTGTAAAATTTCTTAAGGGACAGCTGATAAATTTAAATGAGAAGTTGGAAGCTTAGTATAGAAAATTTGGACAAAGTTTGGACAATTATTTAATTTGTTAGTCTTGTAGGAAGTGGAATTTAATATAACTTAATACCAAAAAGCATTGTTTTAGTGGAAATTAAATTAATATTCTCATAATATTAGTTAATAAAAAATCAGGCTCAAAATTCTAAACCATTGTTATAACCGGCTATGTAAGTTTTAGGAAAATTGATTAATTTGCATTCTGTGCCAATTATTCATTTACTTGTTCGGTTAGTTTTTGTTGTTGCTGCGGTGGTGGTGGTTTTTAAGACAGGGTCTCACTAGTAAGACCCTGGTGAACCAGGATGGCCTTGAACTCAACATGTAGCCCAGGATGGCTTCAAGTTCATGACGATCCTCCTGCTTCAGCCTCCCAAGTGCTAGGATTACTAACTGATTTTGTTACATTAAAGATTTGCACCTTGCCTTACTTCCTATCTGTTGTTCTTTTGTGGATTTTTTTTTCCTTTTGGGCAAAGTGACTTTGAATGATAAAGATAAGACATGAATAATTTATGAAAAAATATGATAACGTGTACTGTATTTTTCCAAGTCCCTGTAACTTCTACTGCCTTTTTAAAAATGTTGGACTGCCACAGAGCAGTGTGCACACATCTTCATCAAGCTGTCCAGAAAGACTCTTTTTTTGTTGTGATGCTGGGCTCCTACCCAAAGCCTCACTCATGACACCTAACTCTTTTTACAGGTCTGGAAGCTCTTCATGTCTTCTTCAGAGTTGACATTAAGAAGGATTGTAAATTGCCAAGAAAGCAAAACTAAAACTTCAGATGTAATGAACATTGTATGACTGAGGTGACTGAGTTCTTGGAAGTGAAAAGTAATTGGATCTAATTGTGAAGCCCAATTGTTGATAGCAGGAACATGTGTAGAATTTATGAGCCTGGATGTTCTACAGCACACTGATTATAAATAGTACTAGTCCCACATGACCAAGTGCATAGTGTGTTCCTTCAAGCCATGCTTATTGGGCAAGGCAGATGACAGTGATAAATTCCAGTAACAAGAAGTAATTCCACTCAATGGAGATCTGGAGTGAGACTGCCCACATGACAATTCTCAGCATTCTTTTTCACAACTTCATGCCATCTACTTATGTTATATGTGTGCTTATGGTAGCTCTCATTTCATTTCAGTGATTCTCAACAATGGCAGGGACAAATGGTGAGGTGGGTGTAGTTTCCTGGGAATGTTAGTAGAATGTTGGGGCATAATCTCTAAAACTGTCTCCCAGATTATGCCTCACTTCTGGTAAGAATAACATGAAAATACAGCAGAGGGCACATGGAGATGCTATTTAATACTCTATATCAATAAAATGGAAATTTCCAAGTAAATGGGACCTTTGCTTGCAAAACTGTGAATTAACAAGTTTGACTCTGTACAAAAATTTAGATAGATAAATGTACTCATGAAAAAATTTATATTGGTGCTTTATATAAAAGGCTTTAGAAACATAAGTGCACTGGTAAAATCTCAAAAATGTTCAAGGAATAAATAATTCCTATGATGTAAATGAGCTATTCCTGCATAATTCCATATGAGCCTAATATCTTCAAATAAATATATGCATATGATCTTAAGTGACATGTAAAATCATTGGAAACAAATACTTCAAAATAATACATTTATAACTGCTTTCTGAGATTTGAGGGTTTGCAGTTTTTTCATTCTTTATTTCCCAAATTCTCTACATTAAACATGGAATACTCCTATATTTTCATAATTTTATAGCATAAAATTAATGCACTTTCTTTTATTACAAGAAAAATATAGTTGCAAACAGAGTGTGTGACAAATAACTGGAGCATAGTGTGCTCATTCTCTGATGAACCACTGCCTTGCACTGGGGAGTCTTCAAGGAAAGTATTCATTGTCACCATGCTAATAGGACATGTGAGTTCCTGTGGGCCCAGGGCCACTCACCATGGCTGCACACTGGAATCATCTGTGAGACTGTAGAAATGACCTCCTGAATGCTGATGTATATTTTTAAAGTTCTCCAGGTGACTCTGTTGTGAAGCCAAGTTCAAAACCAGTGTGAGAGGCTCACTGAGTATGGATTAGAAAGTTCTGACATTTGGCTTCTTTCAGAAGCTAAGGAAGTAGAAGATGGAGTCCCCCTTGCAGGAGAAGCTGAGGTAAGTGAAAGTCCAACCCCACCTGTGGTTTGTTTTTTTGGCCCTTTGAGCATAGGGGCAGAGCCTGCATGTCACTATTATGCTAGCCAGGTGTCTAGTCTGAATATCTGTCCATCACTGAGTTGCAATTTCGGATAATTGCTCTCCAGTGAAAATTACTCAGTATGAAGCTGTTGTTTACATGAACTCTTCTATTCAACCCTGATTCTCAGGGAATGAGAGGCTTAGTTTAGTTCTTAGTGATGTACAATTCCAAGACTTCCCATTACACCTGGCCTGGATATCGCTTTATTTCTTATCATCCAATAAGACAATTTATTAGGAAAATAAGATTTAAAGGTGCCAGACTGACATACAATACAGCCCTTGCAAACCATAAATGTCCTAAATCTTGTTGGACAGTGGGAATGTTAACTCAGATTTATCTTTCCCTAAGGCTTCAGGATGGGAGCTGAGTCCTAAGTCAGTGCTGGCCTGAAGAATGAGACTGTGCAGATGGGCAGAAGCCAAGTGGGAGAGGTCTAGTTGGAGAAGCCCTCTGTGGGTGCTGGATTGGTATGTTCGTGCTAGGTCCACTTTGTCATTATTACCAATAGGAAGCCTCATTTCTTGGCAGTGACCATGGCTGAGGAGTCAGGTGGGCTTCAAGAACATGATATAAACTAATATATAAGGATATAATGTAGTTCTTGGTTTTTCCATCAAATTTTAAAGGTGAGGATAGTAAAGATAAATTATCAGGGAAAGCATCAGAACAGAAACCTCTTTTCCTAAACATCCCTTAAGTCCTCTTCATATGCCCCTCTCCATTTCAGATGACTTAACTTCAAATACTTATAGACATCCAGAACAGTGCAAAAATCATTACTATACCTATATAACTGCAGGAACATTTAAAGCTTTCCTAAGATACAATCTTTCTTGTTTCTTGCCATCATCAGCCAGTGAACCAGAAAGATTTTGTAGATACAATTACAGTATTTTCCATCAAGCTTATGAATAACACCACTTGGCAGAAGACCCTGAGCAAAGACCCAGACAACAATGTTTCGTAGTGACTTTACATACAATGTGCCTTAATTACTGGCAAGCTTGTCAAGAGCTTATTCCCACATGTGTCAACACTTCCTTAATACACTGTAATTCATCATGTTCATGTGGCAGAAACAAGGTATCCTATGTCTGTACACTCATCCTTTTCCAAATGCTGGTCTTGAACTGTGTTTCCCACTCCAGTCTCTTTGTCTGGTGAACAAAGAACGAACTATTGCATTGAAAGAGTGAAGTCTCTGGAGTTCCTCAAAGTCATCTATCACAGAGCACTTCAGCCTGTGCTCCCCAGCCCTCTCCATCCAAGAAGCACTGCTTCGTTGTTAGAGGATGTTTGCTTAATAACAGCAGTAAATCCTAAGTAAGTCTAATTTTAGACAGAAAGCTTGGCTAAGAGGGAATCCTATCATTTACTCCTTGTGACAATTTTATTCAGTGAATTCATTTTTATGCTAGCTGTGTGATTAAATTAGGATAGGAATTTACTCATTTTTAATAAAAATGCCTTTGGGCTAGGGGAAGGAGGGTGGGAAGGGGAAAGGGAAGTTTAATAAACACTGCATTTGAATTGAAAATAGAGTAGTTGGAAATGCCACGTTATGCTTTCTGGATCATCTCTTAACCCTTTGGCTCTTATGAGTGAAGTTAGAAATGGGCTCTGAGCCTGATTTTAGATGGTTTGGGAAAGAAGTGGTGAATCTGATCCTGTTTCAGAGGAAAATTGGCATTGCAACCCAAAGCAACTTTGCTTTTTAATAGTTATTCAGATTGCTTATTTCACTTTTGTGTTTTGGTTTTATAGCTGAGAGAGGAGATAATTTTATGTACCCAAAGTGTCAGATTGCATGAGATAGGATTCAAATGATCTCTTGGGTGATTCAAGCATTTTAGAAAGTTCAAAAGAAGGAGAGCCCAGTGATCTAGGAGTGGGAAACACAGAAACTCTTCATGATGCAGCTGAGGCTTCAAGCAAATTTCTTTCTGTTTTATCTCACCATCTGTGAAACCAACTCTTTGCTGGTCTTTCCTTACTCTCAATTGTTGAAACAGACAAGTAAAATTGATGGTGGCCCCTTAGTTAACTAAGGTGAAAGACCACTTGCATCAATCTGCTATATTGCTTCAGATGGTAGTTTTAAATAATTGGAGTAAATTATATGTAGTAGATCTACATCAATATTTATTAATATTTGTAAAATTATAATCATGAATTTTGACAAGTGTAAGAATACACAGTACAAAGATAAACAAGAACAACTCTCTTTCCCATTATGGCAACAGTTTATCTCTCTGCCCACACTTTCATTACATGACTATGACATTAAAGTATATAAGGAAACATTCATTTTTCAGTCTTACAGAGATATGCAATCTAGTTCAGTGGCATGTGCCTGGTTCAGTATCAACAAGAAGCACTCTGTCTGCAACGATTGTAGGGGGAAGGGGTAGAGGGGTGGTTCAAGTGGCTCTAGGGCGAAGTTGCCACTGGAGTCTGGCCCTTTCTGATAAGAGAACTTATTAGAGCAAAGATCAAAAGAATTCCAGGAAGAGAGAAAAATTTCTGAGGACTTGACACAAATATCTCTATGGGACCTTCTTCTTCTTCTTCTTCTTCTTCTTCTTCTTCTTCTTCTTCTTCTTCTTCTTCTTCTTCTTCTTCTTCTTCTTCTTCTTCTTCTTCAATAAAACAGTTTTAGAACACAAATCTGTGACCTGATAAGATGATAAATTTATTAGATTGAACTTATTTAATATATCACCTTCATTCATACTCTATCCATTAAAATGAGTCTTATTATTCTATGTATATTCAAGGCACCTGGGAAGCAGAGGAGCATATGAAACATTTGATGAGGACTATTATCCAAGTCTCAGAAAATAAAAAGTTAGTGGGAAGTATGATAGTGAATATCCAAGTTTTAGTATAGAAGATAATGATCTGCTTCTCACTAGCTGTGGGGTTTGGGGCAGGTTGTGTAACCCTTCTGGATATATATATATATATATATATATATATTATATGATGTTATGTTATTATAGGAATGATGCCTAGCTCATAAGTAGAGTTTACAACCCCTGTAAAGCAATTAGAAGAGTGCCCAAAATAGTGTAATATTGAGTTATTTATTGGTAGCACTATTTTTAATGTGGAAAACTTGGAATAAGAGACAAAGAGAACCATAACTTAAAATAAATTTCTAAAAAATATGACTCAATATGAAAACTAACAGTTCCTTTTTGCCTTGATAGTTTTTGGCAAAACAATCATAGTGGCTTAGTGGGCTATCAGTTTATTTTCAAGATGAGTTAAGATCAGGAAGAAATACAGTTATTCTGTTATTATTCCTTCAGTGTGATTTTTCTAAGAATCACATTTGTTCATGCTCAGAAGATCAAATGTTAAATTTATGACATGACTAGAGAGGATTCATTCACTAGGTCTATCTCTTAATTATCACTAGGATGAACTAAAGCCTCCCCACAACAGAAGATGGTAAAGACACTAACTTCTGAAGAAAACTATTCTTCTGTTGTTCATGTAAGCCAAACAACCCTGGTGTCTTTTGGATCTGTTTGGACTGAAGAGGGGAGTGGTTGTAGTGCATTCTCTGGAGCCAGGCTGTAGGACTCCTTGTCTTGACCCTACTGCTTTACCAGTTGTTCAGACTTGATCTTCATTGTCTACAAAATTGGTGTAATAATTGTACTGATCCACTTACAGAGTTGCAAGGACTAAAGAGATTAATATATTTAAAACATTGTGAAATGCTAGTTCTGGTGTAAGTGCTCATAATTCTTAGCTGGTGTTATTATTTATCTGAGGACAATTGAAACAAAGGTGAAAGGAGTATAAGAGAAAAAGTAATGATGAGAAATGGAGCAATATGTCAACAGTGCACTACAAATATCAAAAGCAAGCTATATTTAATTGTGGAACAGAGTTTCTGGGAACCAGATGGAACCCTTGTGGCCTAAGTCGGGTAAGCATAGGCAAAACTCCTGGCAGTATGCCAACAGAAGTGTCTTCAGGCTTGTAAAGATGAGTTTGCACCTTTATTTTTTTTCTGATGCCTGAGTTAGGAAGATGTAGAGATTAACAAATTGTTCTTTTCAGGGAGGGAACTGTGCCAGGAAAGTGTATACTGGTATAGTCAGAAATGTGCTTCTGAGCTTAGTGTCAAAAAGTATCATCACTTTCAAAGGTAAGGGCTCTGCATGTTCCCAAGTCAGGTGCGGCATGCAGGTGAACATCTGGCTAATTTGAGCCAAAATGCCACAGCAAAATGAGGGGAAGGAAGTTTTGAGTTTAAATGATCTGGAAAATTACTTTAATTCCCAACATCTTTTGCATGGTACAAAGCCAGTTTGTAGATTAGACAATTTTTTTGTCATGCTTCAATAATGATTTTCAGTACTTTGCTATTTTTAAATAATACTTTCAATGTGATAGACAAAACACAGATATCAGGTACATCCTTAGATAAATGCCCTCTACTTTCAATGGTTTTCTTGTTGTTGTTCTTAGCCAGGAAGCAGAAACTTAAATACTGATAGAAGTAATGGAGAGAAAATGTAACATACTCTACAAAGTCACAATAATATATGGGGGTTAAGATATAATGCTTTTTAAATTTTTAAAAATATTTTAACATTTATATTTGAAAATAATAATTTTCATTTTCATAATATTAGCTACTTAAAGATTGTCAGCATTTTGGCTAGCACATAGAAAAGGCAA
>NW_004524627.1:12847838-12854249 GCF_000260255.1 Octodon degus
TTGATCATAGTTTAATGAACTATATTCAGTATCTCAATAGTATAATGATAACACTTTCTGCTTAGGACAATGTTAGTTTATAGACATATAAGAAAAAGCCAGGCAGTTTATTACAAAAGTCTAGGGTTAGAAATCTGGAGAGCTTTGCAGGGGTTCAATCCTGAAATCCCACACGTCACTTAACCTTACTGAACATAGTTCCTCATCTGTAAATTGAGGACAACAATAATATTCTTTTACTGATCCATAGGGCTGAAACATACATACAACAATTATCAAAAATCTCTTCCAATTGTAAAGTATTGACAAAAATTAGTATGACTTCAATGAAGACCAAAGACCCACTTACCATCACTGCATACAACATAACACATGCATTCTTTAATATTGCTGCACAGTAAAGTATGCACTTTTGGTTACAAAAGATATATTTTTTCTTTCTTTTTAATGCTATCTATCTAGCATCCATTTTAATTGTTCATTCTATCCTCGTTTTAGAAGAAACAGTAACAAAGAGTACTTTAAAAAATAGATAAGGGAAAGCACAGTAGCTATTTGCTGTATCTTAACTTTATCCAGCCAATCTTACCTTACAGTGAATGACCTATGCATGATTGTGCTTTTGAGACCATAAAGAATTATTTTTAACTTCACTTTCACCCCTTCTCAGCAAGAATGTTAACATTTAATATACAGGCCTGAAATAATTTTTCCTCTGAAGGTATTCTTTTCCTTACTTGTACTTCCTCACATAGTTTCTGGTGTATCTTTGCCATGAAACAAGTCTCTGGAACTCCAAGCTTTCAAAGATCTTGATCCCAACTGGTTTCAGAATTCCTTATTTTCTCTTAACATTTCACACGCTAACACAACAGTCTTGGCACAAAAAGGATAAGATATTTATAGACCACCTACTTATTGTACAGGCTTGTGTCTCTATGGTTAAAGACAGGGTTTCCACCTCCAAATTAGTAGTTTATAGTGGGTTTTTTTTAAGTGCTGGAAATTTGTGGGATGATCATAGTAGAATTCTTGCTCTCTGAACAAAAACAATAAAATATCATTTGCTGATTCTTTATATTTTTATGTCTTCATCAGGCTTATGTTACCTTGGAGTAGCAAGTAAGAGCGATATAGAATTGTTTCCCCAGTACCTCATTGTTTTGGGGGGTACTCCATGTATATTATTTTAGTATTGGTGATATCCTTAAATACAAGAATTGCCAAAATAGGAGGTGGTATTTTTTATTTTATTAGAGTATTAGCAATTTATTTAGCAGATTTTCGATGATAAAGTAAACAGTAAAATGTGAAGTCTAGGTGTATGTTGGTAAGTACTCCAGAAAATTAAAAAAAAAATTGCAAAGCATGTAAAAGTGAGAAAACCATATATAGAGGTGATAGGATTCTAAAGTTAATTCACAGAATCATGAAAACTTTACTTAAGAGCCACTTTGCACCCACGGACAATAATTTCAAATAATTTATGTAGATATTCCCCTTCTCCAGGAAAGGGGGCATAATTCCCATTCCTTATTATGAGTTACACATAGTGATTTCCTCTCCAATAATAATATGGAAATAGGAGAGGGGAAAGAAAATCATATGGTGAAGAAACCTAATAAATACGACCTCTGCTAGCTGATCAAAATTTATAAACTGTGGTGATAGTATGTATGTGTTATATAATGGGATGAGAATGACAGTTAATTTCTGGGCTCTTCCTCCCCAGAAGACATCACATCACTTCAACCGTGAATAAAACTGCATACAAATTCTAGTAGCGTTGGACCCTAAAATATATCTGACCAAAATACTTTTCAAAACTTTTTAGGTCTTCAATGACAAGAAAAATCTGAAAACTGCCACAGGAATATGAGCCTACGGAAGTAAGAAACCTAAATGTAATATGGAGTAGATGAAAGGTATTAAGTTAGAAACTAAAATAAATAACCATTCTATTGTATACAGTAAATATGGATATGTTTACTGTGTAGTGAGACCCTGTAGACCCTGTACTAAAATACATAAGAAAGAACATAAAAGATCAAATAAACCTAATAAACATAATAAGCTCATTTAATCCAGCTTTACTTCAGCTAACAAGAAAATAGTATTCAAAATTAATAGCATAGAGTTAACTGTCGAAAGATTAATAAAGCATACAGTTGGACTGGTAAAGATAGAGAGCTGGAGGAACTTAAATAAAAGCAGGAATGACAGTCCTATTGTAATGAATGATTGATTGTGTCAAGCTTAAAAGTTTAGAGGTTTTACTAATTGGCTTGTCAATTATATGCCCTAAGGTATACAAAAGCCACCAAGGAGGCTCTTTGCCAGGATGGTATAAAAGGAAAATGAGGTAGGGTGGATCTGCTTCTGTTCTTTAGAGGAGCTCTAGTCTTTCATCATCTTCTGACTTAAAACACAGATTATTTGCTTTTTGTCATAGGTTTTCAGGCTTCCATGGCTGTCTCAGTTACTCTTCTCTTGTTGCTGGAACAAAATATCTGACAACCAAAATGAAGGAAGGAAAGATTTATTTAGCTCACAGTCAGTGGAGGTTTCAGTCCATACTCAGCTGGCTCCAACACATAATGGCATACGACAGAGAGCAGGTGTCCATGGAGGCAGCAAAGAGCAAGAGAACAAAAGGAGTGGTGGTCCCATTGGCTACAGAGAGCAAGCCTGTCTCCCATATGTTGCATTCAGGCTATCCACCCCAGGCTGGGCATAATCATCACATCCATAATCCCAGAAGCACTCATAACCATAATCCCAGTGAATAATGAGTTACTCATAAACTCTAGAAGTCGGCCACATGACTACACGAGACTTTTTTTTGGCGGGGGACAACTAGACACAAAATGTAACAACTTCAGACCCATTGGCCTCCAGATAAGGACTTGCAAGTGATACTGCAGTGAACTCCAGACTATGGACTGTACCCTTCAGTCTCCAACTGCAGACATCCTCTGCAGTCTTCCTTAGCCAACTCTGGGTGACCATCATAAGACAATCTTGTAATTTCATATGCATTTATATATCTTGTGTTATATTTGTTTCTCTACCAAAACACTGTTATATCTATTTTCAAACAAAGTACACTTCAAGCCAAAATGGGTCAGAAGAGACAAAGATCACTACATATTGGTTAAGGGAACAATTCTACAGGAAGAGATAACAATTATTAATGTACATGTGCTGAACAGCAGTGAGTGCATCCAACTTCATTAATCAAGTACTATAGAACATAAAAGATCACTCTTGCACAGGCTCAGCAGCTGGGGTTCAGTCCCTGGAGTATAGTGCCAGCCTCACCCACAAGATACTCTGAGATGGTTACCGAGACTGGGCCTGTGGGGCATGCCTATAATCACAGTGCTTGAGAGGCTGAAAACAGGACAATCACCAAGAGTCTGATCTGTGTAGTGAGACCCTGTAGATCCTGTATTAAAATACATGAAAAAACATAAAAGAGCAAAGAAACATAAGCACGGTTATAATGAAGGCCCTCATACTGTCACAGACATGTCAACTAGACAAAAATTTCACAAAGAAATATCAGAGATGAACAAAATCTTTGAACAAATGGACTTAATAGATATCTACAGAATGATTCACTCAAATAGCAGAATACACATTCTTTGCAGCAGCACATGGAACTTTATTTGGAACAGAACACATACTGGCAGCCAGTGAAGCATGCTTAAATAAATGCAAAATAATTGAAATTATACAATGTATATTATCATATCACAACACAACAAAACTAGAATTAAATGGAAAAGAAATCACTGAAGCTGTACAAATGCATGGAAATTAAACAACGTAGTCTTGGATAATCAGTAAGTCACAGAAGAAATCAAGAATTATGACAGTGCCTAGAATTAAATGATAATGCCAATATAATACACCAGGACTTATGGGACACAAAGCAGTTCTAAGAGAAAAGTTTATAGCTGTGAATACCCATAACCAAACTACAAAGTGAGCCCAAATAAATAACCTAATGATGCAACTCAAGGTCCTAGAAAACAAGAACAATTAAAATCCAAAGGTAGGACAAAAAAAGGAATTATAAGAGCAGAAATCAATGAAATGGAAATGAAGACTAAACAAACTACAAGGAATCAACAAATCAAAGAGCTGGTACTCTGAAATAATAAACAAAACAGACAAATCCATAGCCAATCTTACAAAAAAAAAAGGAAAAAATAGACTCAAATCGATGTAATCAGAAACTGAAAAGGTGAAATCATAATGTATACTGCCAAAACCCAGAAGATTATTAGCAACTATTTTATAAACCCATAAGCCAACAAATTAAAGAATTCAGAAGAAACAGATAAATTCCTAGACACATATGAGTCATCAAAATTGATCCAAGAAGATACAAAAACCTTGAATAACCCAGTAACAGACAAAAAAATTGAATAAAATAAAAAGTAATAAAAAGTCTACTAAGAGAAGCTCAGATCTTGAAGGATTCACTGATGAATTCTACAAAAGCATGTAGTAAACTCTAATGACAATTCGCCTCTACCTCTAATAAATCAAAAGGAAAAATGTATTCCCAAAGTCATTCCTGGGAGCTAGCATTACCCTGATCTGAAAAACGGATAAGAAATAGCCAAAGAAGAGACCTGCAGGCCAATTTCTTTAGTGAGCATATATTCAAAATTTCTCAGCCACTATACTGGCAAACAGAGTACAACAAGTTCTCATAAAGATCACGTATGAACAAATAGGGTTCATCCCAGGATTAGAGGGCAACTCAGTGTACACAAATCAAAAAATGTTAAACATTACATACACAGAAACAAGGACAAAATCACATGACCATCCCAAAGAACAGAAGAAGACTGACAAAATCCAGCATCCATTCATGATAAAATCTGTGAAGAAAATAGATATAGAAAGACCTTATATCATTCCAATAATATCCATTTATATCAAACCTGCCAATGTTGTATCAAATGAGAAGGAACTGAAAACTTTCCCTTAAAAATAAGGGAGAAAGCAAGAATGTACACTATCACCACTCTTATTCAAAACAGCAGTTGAAATAGTATCCAGATAAATCAGGCAATAGTAAGAAATAAAATGGGTATGTACCAGGAAAGAAAGTCAAATTGTCTTTATTTAGAGATAAAATGATTCTTTGCATGGAAGGTCAAAATAATTCCACAGAAATACCTTCAGAACATACAACCAAACTCAGCAATGTGGCAGGATATAAGATAAATATGCAGAAGTCAGTAGTGCTCCTGTACTCCAAGAATAAACTCACCAGAAAAGAAATTAGAAAAAATAATACTGGTCATAATAGCATCAAGAAAAATACTCAGGAATTAACTTAAGAAAGGGAGTGAAAAGACCTCAATAGCTAAATATCTAGTTCTTTGCAAAAGATAATTGAAAAAGAGAACTGAAAATACAAAGACACCACTTGTTCCTGGAGAAGTAGAACCAATAGAGTCAAACTGGTCATACACTCAAAGCTGATATGCAGATTTAAGGTAATAAAAATCAAAATACCAATAATGTTTTTCTCATATGTAGAGAGAACAATTCTAAAATTTATATGAAACAAGAAGAGATCCAGAATAGCAACAGCAATCTTGAATAACAGGAGCAGAGCAGGAAGCATCAGAATTCCAAATTTGGAGTTATATTACAAAGATACAGTGATAAAAACAGCATGGTAACAGCTTAAAAAACAGATATAAAAATCAAAAGCACAAAATACAAGATGCAGAAACAATCCCAGGTATATTCACCAGAGGAAAGATACCCTCTATAACAAATGGTCTTTGGAATATTGACTATCCACAAGCAGAAGATTGAATGCAGACCCATATATTTCATCATGTAATAAACTAAGTAGATCCAGGATATAAATGTTCACATGAAACACATAATTTTTTGGAAGATACAGTAGGTAAAACTCTTGAAGGTATAGGCACAAGCAAAGTATTTCTGAATAGAATCGCAATGGCATAGGTATACAAGAATCAACAAAAAATTCAAATAAATTAAAAAACTCTGTATATCAAAAGCAATAACCAACATATTGAAGAGAAAGCCTACAAAAGGAGAAAATAATCATCCCAGTTATCTCTCAGATAGAAGAGTAATATCTAGAATAGACCTCAAAACTATTAGACCACCTAAAATAAAAGATTCAATCAAAAAATGTACAATGGAAGTAGACATTACACAGCAGAAGTACAGTCAGTATCACTGTATGTCAGGGAGAGTCAAGGTAAAACAACACTGAATTACATCTCACTCAAGGAAGAATTGCCATCATCAACAAATAAAATGGCGGGGCTGGTGAGATGGCTCAGTGGTCTAAAGCACCTACTTAGAACAAGCTAAGCTAAGCAAAGCACAGGGACCACGGTT
>NW_004524627.1:12854349-12860397 GCF_000260255.1 Octodon degus
AATCCAGAAATGGGCATTCGAGATGAACACACACTTCTCAGAGGAAGAAATTAAAGAAGCGAATAAATATATGAAAAAATGCTCCTCATCACTAGCCATCCACAAAATGCAAATTAAAACAGCACTGAGATATCATCTCACCCCAGAAAGGATGGCTATCATAAAGAAATCACCCAACAACAAATGTTGGAGAGCCTGTGGGGAAAAGGAACCCTTCTGCATTGTTGAGGGGAGTGCAAACTGGTGTAACTACTACGGAAATCCATATAGAAATTCCTCAAAAATCTTAAATAAATATTAAAAAAAAAAGAAATAAAATGGCAACAAATGTTGATAAGCCTGTGGGGAAAAGGAACCATTCTGCATTGTTGAGGGGAGTGCAAACTGGTGTAACTACTACGGAAATCCATATAGAAATTCCTCAAAAATCTTGAATAAAAAATTTCATTGAACCTACCTATTCCCCTTCTGATCTTCCCAAAAGTGTTAAAACATAATATAGCAATGATATACTTATATCTATGCTTATTGCAGCACAGTTCACAATAGCCAAATCTTGAAAGCAGCTTTTATGTTATTAACACATAAATGGATAAATAAAATTTGCTCATACACAATGGAGTGCTACTCTATCATGAAGAGAATATACCTGAGTCATTTGTAGGATGGATATACCTATAGACCATAATTTTAAGTGTAATAAAAGATATAGAATTTTAATATTGAATGGTCTCTTTTATATGAGAAATACAAAACACAAAGAGCAAAATAAAAGACAGATAATAGGAAATAGAGAAACAGAGTTAGTTTAATTATAAAGAAGAACAAGGAATGGAAGGAAAGGGAGGGAGGGAGGGAGAGGGAAAATGGATGAAAAACAAATTAACATATGTTATACACCTGTCTCAACTCCCCACAAGGAATGTAACCTGTAATGGAAACAGGAATTAATGAAAAATAAAAAGCAGAAAGAGAAAATTAAAGACAACGTGGTGTGGAAATCAACCAGTATAGCAGCTGTACCAAAGTTTTCTGGCTGAAGGGTAACCCTACTTGTGAGTGTAGTGTCTAATCACTACATTGTTGGCCACTGTAATATTTTTAAGAAATAAATGAGTGCCATTTAAAGGCAAAATATTTATACTAAAACAATACATTTAGGTAATAAAGAATTGGAATATGAGCCAAAGGAATCATAGTGGGTCAAAATGACGTTTAATTATACATATCTGAGATGACGTATAATGAATTCCCAAAATTGATTGCTTCCTATGAAGCAATGAAAAATTCAACCTTCCCAGGAAGCTTGTTCTTGTGAAGCTTCATGAAGACATTGATGATGAGCAAACTTTTCACGGGGCTTGAGATTTAGCTCAGTTGCACAGCACCTGTGTGGCAAGTGTGAGGCTCTGAGTTCAATTCCTGGTACTCTTCAAAACAAAACCAAACAACCCCATCAAGATTCAGGTAATGAAAACAATGGAGGGACTGGATTAAAAGTCATAATACATATATATTGTATATATCTTAATCTCATGAGCAAAGATTATGTTATGTTTACTAGTGAGATTTTATAATAAATAATGGGTATATGTGCCAACAATGAATGGAGAATCTGAGAAATTAGGAAAATCTTAGAAGTATAAGTCCATTTGTTGTCTTATAGGTAATTTTTTAAAGGACATGATTTCAAGTTAAATACTAGGTGAGAAATATAAACAGGAACTTTTACTGGCTAATTTCAATTACATGTATGATAAGGAGTTAATAGTAAAAGAGAGTAAAATGTGAGTGAGAATTAATGATATTGTTACAAAGGTAATGACAACAAAATTGTAGAGATTCCTAAGTATCAAAGATGTGCTAAGAGTAGAGGTGAGTATGAATAAAATAGACTACATATAGAAAGAATATATAACAAGATGCAATAGATTGAAGCTAAGTACATTAAATATATAAGTAAATATACTATACTTAATTCAATTATTAAAAGTTTTACAATGGGACTGTATAATCTAGCAAAGTATAATATTATGTTGTATAAAGGACATATAATTTCAGAAAACATATTCAGAAAATGATTAAAAATATGAGAAAAAACACGTCTTTCTATCTTGATATTTGATTAGGTAACATTCAGATCTAAAAGTGTTGAAAGAGAGTGTCTTGTGATATCAAAGGTTATAATCTACGAAAAGACACAATAATTATTAATTAAGCTTGTATTTTTAAAATCCAGCAACAAAGAAATTTAGACAAAATATACCAATAATAGGTAATTTTAATACAGTCTCTGAATCTTAACGAAATCAAGGAGATAAAATATTAATATGGACATAGTTCCAATCATTAAGATATAGCTTATAATTATTCAAAACAAATAGCAGATTATGCACTCTGTTTTCATGGGCATGTGAAAACCCAGCATGCTGGCACACCCTTGTAATCCCAGCACTTGAAAAGCTGAGTCAGGAGGACCACTTCGAGTTTGGGAGGCAGTGTTATAGTTTGTGTTTGGATGTTTCTCAGAGCCTTACATGGTCATAGGGTTATCTACTTACTCTTTTGATGTGATTAAATCTAGAGCATGTGATTGATTCATAGTTCAATGTTAGGATTAAGGGTGGGTGATTGCTGGATCAGTCCACTGATTGGATTTGTACCGCCCTGTGCCCAGGAGACTGAATACAATGTAAGACACAGAAAGAGGTTTGTCTAGCTCTCTCTTGCTTGCTTTTGTTTTCTTCTGCCACCATGAAGTGTTTCACCTCTCAGATGCCTCTCTGCCAAGCCACCCTGCCTTGGACACTGCCAATTATGGACTGAAACCACTACAAACTGTGAGCTAAATAAACCTTTCCTCTTTTGGCTTTGGGTGTTGGGTATTTTAACTCAGCAACAAGAAAAGTAACTAAGACAGGCAGCCAGTGCTATGCATGAGTTGAAGGCCACAAGAATAACTTGTTGCCCTGGAGTTCATTAAAAGATAATGCATACGCAGTCCTAGCCCAGGTCCGGTGAGTGTGTGGGAGAGCTTCCGGCTACCCTGTGTCGGTGGGACAGACTACTCATCCCAGCCCAGACGCAGAGTGGATGAGACCCTCTTCCACCCCCTTGGGAGGCCCCAAACCACTCCGCAGCACCTCCCCCACTCCTCCCGCCGAGGAGGAATTACTGCCGTGTTCCGGAAACCCCCAGACCCAGTCCTAGCCCAGGTCCAGTGAGTGTGTGGGAGAGCTTCTGGCCACCTTGCACCAGCAGGACAGCCTACTCCTCCCAGTCCAGGCGCAGCGTGGGTGAGACCATCTTCAACACCCTTGGGATGCCCCACAACACTTCGCAGCACTTGCCCAACCCCACCTGCTGAGTAGGAATTTCTGCTGCGTTCCGGGAAGCCCCAGACCCAGTCCTAGCCCAGGCCCAGTGAGTGTGTGGGAGAGCTGCCTCTGCTCCCTACTATATCTTGTCCCCTCCAGGCTCAGCTCAGGGCTTGCATACATGCCTGGGGTATAACCCTGCAGCTGCAATCCCTGCAGAGAGTGAGAGGATAGAACCACCCAGCTAGTCCAGGAGCAGAACATCTTGCCACAGGGGCAAAAAACGTTCAACTTCAGGGCAGCAGCAGGAAGGAGCCGAGCACAGCAGACAGACACAAGCCAGGCACAGATGGATAAATCCAAACTTTGTAGATCTGCAACTGAACTTCAGTACGTGCTAAGCTTATAACTACAACGAAGATCTACAACAAAGGTCAGTAGACAGTGCTACACAAAATGACGAGAAGGAACAAAATGCAACCTCAGAACCCAAGCCCACCTGTAACAAATGCAGAGGACACTAACACAGAACAAATTGGGAATCACACAGCTGAAAGCAATGAATCAACAGCTTCTGAAGTAAAGAAACAGCTGCAGAAAGGTATAGAGGAATTCAGATTGGAAATAAAAAAGAAATCCCTGAATTAATAACATCTGCGGTAAAGAATCAAATACAGAAACATATGGAAGCAACCCAGTGCCCACCCAGAACAAGTGTGGAGGACACTAGCTCAGCTCAAATGCATGAATTAATAGTGACTATAGTAAATAAGCAACAGTAGAAAGATATAGAGGTAATCAGAGTGCAATTCTTTTCTAAAATAAAAAAAGAACTCTCAGAACTCATAGCAGATGAAGTAAAGAAGCAACTACAGAAACATAGGGAAGAAACTCAATCTGAAAAAAACACTGCAGTAAAAGAATTTATAACTGCTTCTAAAGAAGACATTGATAAAAAAAAAGTAGAGGAGATTAGAAAAATGATGGATTCCTTGAATGAGCAATACAGGAAAGAAATAGATCGCATGAAGCAGAGTCGAAGAGATATAGAGCAAATTAAACTCTCAATCACAAGCTTGCAAAACCGTTTAAGTGAATGTAAAGACAGAGTTTCAGATCATGAAGATGTTGGTGCAGCTAGTGAAAAAGTCAGAAAGGGTCTCTTGAAAACAACGAGGATGCAGGAAAGAATAATCCATCGCCTGCAAGATGATACAAAGATGAACAATTTGAGACTAATAGGCATCAATGAGAAAGAAAGAGTCAATACAAAGGACATAAAAAAAATATGGGCAGAAGTAATAGCAGAAAACTTCCCAAATATGAGGAAACAATCTGACATTCAGGTAACTGAAGCATACAGAACGTCAAAGAACCTCAACCCAATGAAAAACACACCGAGACATATAATAGTCAAGATCCCAGAAATACAGCACACGAATAATCTATTGAAAGCCGCTAGAGAAAAGAAGTAGATCACATTCAAAGGAAAAACCATCAGAATTATAGCTGACTTCTCTTCACAAAACATGCAGGCAAGAAGAGTGTGGAGCAGAGAACTTCAGGTCCTCTATGAAAACAAATTCCAGCCCATACTACAATACCCTGCAAAACTCTCTTTCAAGTTTAATGGAGAAGTGAAATATTTTCATGACAAAGAATAGCTAAAGAATTTCGTGATGACAAAGCCAACTCTACACAGGCTACTGAAAGATGTTCTAGAGAGGGAACAGAATGATCAGAACTCCACGAATGAGATCAGAAGCAACCAAATAAATACGGTAAGCAATTAAACACAGGAGAAAAAAGAGTAAAGAGCAACAGGTAAATAATATGGCAACCGTAAGTCATTACATCTCAATTCTAACCATCAATGTAAATGGACTCAATTCCCCAATTAAGAGAAATAGACTGGCACAGTGAATTAGGAAGCAAAATCCGACAATATGCTGTATACAGCAAACACATTTAACTCACAAACACATTCATAGGCTGAAAGTCAAAGGATGGAACACAATACTACATGTCCCAACTCCTCAGAAAAAAACCGGGATTAGCAATTCTATTCTCAGACAGTCTCAACTTCAAACCAACAATGATCAAGCAAAATAAGGAAGGCCACTATATACTGGTTAGAGGAAAAATGCAAGAGGAAGAGGTAACACTCATAAATGTGTATGACCAACAAACTTTTGAGTCGTTTACTTGAAAGACCAAAAAACTCCACCAAGAAGCTACTAGAATTAATACAGAAATTCAGTAGCATAGCAGGTTATAAAGTCAATACCCAAAAGTAAATAGCATTCTTCTACACAGACAACAAACACAGTGAGAAGGAAATTATAGAAACAATACCTTTTACAATAGCACGGAGGAAAATGAAATAACTTGGAATTAATCTAACTAAAGAAGTCAAAGATCTTTTCAAGGAAAATTACAGTAGTCTGAAAAAGGAGATCGTAGAGGATTTCAGAAAATGGAAAGATATTTCATGCTCCTGGATAGGAAGAACCGACATTGTGAAGATGGCCATACTCCCAAAGTGCTGTACATATTTAATGCAATCCCTGTCAGACTACCACTGACATATCTAACAGATTTAGAGAAATCATTCGTAAAATTTATTTGGAGCCGGAAAAGACCTAGAATACCAAAGGCAATCCTGGGCATTAAAGACAAGGCAGGAGGCATTACAATTCCTGTCTTGAAATTATATTACAAGGCTACTGTG
>NW_004524627.1:12861142-12873629 GCF_000260255.1 Octodon degus
TCATTTCACCCCAGAAAGAATGGCTATCATAAAGAAATCACCCAACAACAAATGTTGGAGAGGCTGTGGGGAAAAAGGAACCCTTCTCCACTGCTGGGGGGAATGTAGACTGGTGCAACCATCATAGAAATCAGTATGGAGACTCCTTAGAAAAGTTTGACTGGAAATCCCTTTAAACCAGCTATTCCTCTACTGGGAATTTTCCCAGAGGATCTGAAAACATCATAGCATAGTGATATGTATGTGCCTATATTTATAGCAGCACAATTTGTGATAACCAAATCTTGGAAACAATCAAGATGCCCATCACCTGAGGAATGTTTGAAAAGATGTGGTATTTTTACACAATGGAGTATTATTCAGCTTTTAAGAATGATAAACTCTCAGCCTTTATATTGAATGGATGCCACTTGAACATATACTCATAAGTGAAATAAACCAGACACACATGTGTAAATATCATATAGTCTCCCTTGTATAAGAACTCAAAAGAAGAAATATAAATAGAAAGATATAATTCAAGCAAAAGGAAAGCAGGAACTCAAGGACTTAACTAATCAAGAGAGGGAAAGGAGAAGAGCTAGGAAACATGACAATGTCAAGCCATACAGTTATATGGAAAAGATGAGCGAGGCAATGATCCAGAGAATCTTCAGAATATTTTTTAATCTAGCAGTTATTTGGAAAGATTCTCACCCTGACTAACTATATATACTGATACCTGCGAACTAAGCTACTGCACTGCAGTTGGTAATTTGTAATAGCAGTTTCATGCTTGCAGTGCCTGTCATTCTGGTGTACTGAATATGGGCTGCTTGTCATGACATGACAGTTGCTGCTATGATGTCTCTCAGGTAAATGGTTGTTCAAGAAGAAGGGGGTGGTGAAGGAAAGCAAGAGACAGGAAAAGGAATATTGTGGGACTCTCCTGCTTCAAGGTTTTATATGGTGAGTTTTTTTGACTTATGTGCAAACATGAGAAGTATATAATTCTTTATGCCTATTTTTAAAATATATTATAATTTTTAAATGTTTCTTTATCATATTATGTAGGGACTTAAAGTTCAACATATCAGTGCTAGATGAAAAATACCTGTTCCATATTATGCCTAAGATGTTTGATATGTAGACAGATAGTGAGGTTAAGCTTAACAGCCTAAGTTGTTTCATAATAAGAACAAGCTTGTCTTCTGTATGGTTAACAAACTAAGTTTGCAGACCAAAATGAGAGAAAAAGGAGGGCTGCAAGGAAAGCCAACATGTTGGTCCTAGCCTTCTAAGGTCAATGAAGTCTCAGGACATATGAGAACTTGTACTGTATCATCATGTAACTCGGTAGTGTCCCAAATTTTCTGATCAAGGAGATTATGGAGCCAAAGAGAAAAGTGATTGATGATGTAGTGTGTGCCTGGGGAGAGTCACATGGAGAGAAAATATTCTCTCAGACTTTCACAGAAAGCACATTGGCCAAGCAATGGCCGTGACTCATCCACATGGCTGACACTGACAAAGGATCTACAATCTGAGGTAGCGGATCTCAGGATAAATCCTGAGAGGATTTCACTGACCTTCTCAGACCCAAAAGCTACAACTCTTGTTGCATAGGTCCTGCTTTACCTTGGTCTTAAACATCCAGAAGGAAAGTATAAAAATGAAATATAAGAAGTAAAGCCATGCTGTTATGTTGTGCTGTGTCGGACTCAGGTCAACAGTTTCTGACATTGCTAATTAAGCGGAAGACCCAATACTATTATGGGCTACTGGACTCTTTTGGAATATTTTGCTGAATTTACACACCTATAATATTCAAATAAAGGAATTTAACAAAAAAAGAGTATATAGATGAATGTCCATTTTGTATCTGTGTATTCAGGGCGGTTAGGATAGATATATAACTACATTCTGTTAATGAATAGATTGATTTGTTCTAATGGTGTTTTTAAATAGGATGTTGAGTCCGCATCTTGTACAGCAATTAACCACTAAGAAGAATGTATGCAGTGCGTTCATTATTGAAACTGTCCTACTGATTTGATTTGAAACTATCTCATTTCTATTTGGTTTTCAGTAAAATTATGGCAAAAAAGAAAGATAATGCATATGGACTGCATCTTATACACATAATCATAACAGAGTGAATTATGGGAAAGGACATGCAATAGATGCTATGGACAGGGCTCAGCAGCCTGTCAGTCATACTGCCAATCCTGCTCTGTGGGACTTTGATGGGAAGTGCCTTAATGCAGATGGGACATTTAAATCCTTACACTTCACAACCTCCATTTTTCCTTTTGCTAGCTCAGGTCTGCTCATTGCAGCCATAATTTAACTTTAAACTTTGCTGCTGTCTCCTTGCTGTTGTGTGTTCCATCCAATTCCTTGTTTAACAGAGGACCCATTCTCAAACTCCATAACACAGAGTAACAACACCACATCTTAAACACCGACCCAAACCAAAACAAAATCCAACTAAACAAGCATAAAGACAAAGGCAGCAATTAGTGAGATAGAAACAAGAACAATGTACAACAGCTCAATAAACAATAACAATAAAAATGACTGCTTAAAAATAGTAAACCCCTAATCTACTCAAAAAAGAAATGGAAAAAACCTTTCACATGCATAAAATTACAAATGAAAAAATGGAACTCTCAAAATAGAGAAAATTTAAAATAGTCAGAAGCTATTTTGTATATTGTGTACAAATAAGATTGAAAACATAATTTTTAAGAAAAATGACATTGCAAAATTGACCCTAAAATAGAGAAAATAAACTGAAAATCATGGAAGATATAAAAAATAAAGAATTGTCCTAGAAAAAGCACTATGCTTTTAATTGTTCAATAAAACCTGCAATGCTGAGATAATTCCCAGTTTGAGTAAAACTACTCTGAGAGGAGAAAAAAAGATTTAAAATTTTATTTTATTTTATGAAATGATAACATTGATCCCCAAGCTTGAAAGAGGATGCACCAAAAAAAAATCTTACAGGAAAATCACATAGGAATAGTGATTTAAAATTTCTAAAATTATTGGCAGAAAAAATTAAACAGCATATTAAAAATGCATCATTACTGAGGTATGTCAGCAGTACAAATAGAGAAAAAAGGAGACAAGCAGAGTTATAATTATAAACTTGTACTTTTATTAAAAATTGCAGATTTAGGACATAAATTGCAGCAAAAATTCTGAAGGTCCTCAAAGACACAATAAGCTGGACCATTCTCTCTTATTTATTAATGGAACATAGCTAATAGACCAACACTTTTACCTGTGAAATAGACCTTTCCCTGTGAATACCTATAGCTCTATCCTTTGTGATGACACACATTCCCTGCAGAAACAGCTATCCCCTTTCATCTGTAAATTGAATTCACTCTTTCCATATTCACAAGTTAGATGGATTTGTACAATTTCTCCTAGTTCAAGACCATAAACCTGCCTCTCTTCCACTCAAGGACCTGCACTATATATTTTTTTTGATGTGTCCTTAAAAAATTCTGCATAATAAACTCCTTTACACTTCTTACTGACATGTCCGCAAATTTCTTTTTCTATGATAGAAATCAACCAATTTACGACTTGTCCTATGGCAGGCTGAGTTAAAAAGTTCTCTCTCTGTTTCAAGGACCTCTGTGTACTCTGTCCAGTGAAATTTACCAAGTGGGGCTTACTTGAATACAAAGTTCATTTGATATTAAGAAAGTCAAAGAAGTTAGGAAAAAACTAATTATCTACATGCAGAAAAAACATTTTACAAAATTCAGTGAACTTTTATGTTAGAATTGATGATTATTGAAAAATATTATTGTATACCTTAGTGTTAAAGCTTTTGTACTTAGTGCATAAATTATAGTGTCTTTCCAAACGAAGATTCTTTCCTACAGAATAGAAGAATGCCCATTCTTTTTTACTCCCACTTAACATTGTGTTGGAGGGATTACCCAGTGTAATTAGACAAAAGGAAACAATTGAATTAGCAGTAAAGAATTGGAAAGGAAGAGGCAAATTATCTTTTAGGTTATACTGAAAGACTGTCTGAAGCTCTCAAAGATATCAATTGAAAGACTACTATAAATAATAAAAAATTCACTGTTTCAGATCTTGAACTTAATATAAAATAAGCAATCTTTATACTTAAAAAACTGTTTAGTAAATATAATGGAAATGAAGATTCTACTTGTAATAACCAATAAAGTGGAAAGGAACAGAAGAAAAGAAATGAAGTCAAGTAAAAGAAAGTATATTTAGCAAGATTTTAAAGAATGTATAAAGAAAGCTATAAATCCTAGAAAATGCAGAAGAAAACTTGAACCAGATGGAAATATATACTACGTTCTTTGATTGGAAAGTTCATCATAACAAAGTTGTTAAACCTCTTTGAATTAGATTATAAATGTAACCCCAGTAAAAAGTAAACCAGTTTTTAAATTTCTTATAATCAACTAGAGAAGTTGATTGATAAGTTTGTTTGGAAAAATCAAACAAATAATTATAGACAAATAAAGAAGAAAATAGAAAATAGCCTAGTATAAGCTACTAAAAATTATAAAATCTGTATAATTTAAAAAGATGACTTATGAATGTGAACAAATAGAACAATTAAAATAGAATCCAGAAATTGATTCAATTGTATATACAATAGATAGGGAAAGGACAAATTTTTACAAAATGATTTGGAGAAATTATAGTGCTTTAAAAAAGATAGAATGGACCCATCCCTTACATTTCACATCAAAATAAATGTACTAGAGATTTAAATGTAAAATAAAATGATACCTTAAAAATATCTCAATATAAAAGGGAGAACTTTCTTATGACTCAAAACTTAGAGGCAATAGTGGAAAAGATTGATATACTTAATAATATAAATATGAACAAATAGTGCATGACCAAAATGTCTATCACAGGAAAAACAAAAGGGTAAGTGTAGAGTAAATATTTTCTATTAATACCAGGGATAAATTATTACATATTTTATATAAATAGGATTTTTAGATAGAGTGCTGAAGGACTAACAACTGTTTAGAAAAGTTTCTTAGAGATACAATTAAAAAATGAAATGTAAATACTTTGGCCAAATGAATCAATATGCAATCTCATACACAGTTTGAAAATTGCAAACTAAAATTCTAATGAATTTTAATCTGATATTATGTTATCTATCAGATTGATAAAGCCCAAAATAACATCTTGAATATCATTAAGAGCAGGCATAAGAAAAAGGAAATACAAACGTAAGAAGGCGGTGGGGGTGGAGGCAAAGTGAAAAATGAAGCAATCTATATTGAAATTTATTTTATCTAAAACAAAAAAAGCCCAACATGCTAAAAACACAAGAAACAAAGCCTATCATCTTTTCAATGCAGAGAAATGAAAACAATCACAAAAAAAATCACCAATCCAGTGATCCTGAAAAGCTGTAACATTCTAATTGTTTTCTTTTTATCCTATGTCCCAACAAAAGCACGAGGACTCAAAAAGTGGATTATTCTTGTTCTATGATAGAAAATGTACAAGTTAATCTGGAAAGAAGGTAAAAGAATATGTGTAACTGTCACCCCAGACTGGGTCAGATGAACTCTCTGAAAATGAAAAAGGATTCTACCCAATCCTTTTGTAGACTAAGTTTGCAGGTTCACTGACTCATCTGAGTATTTTAGAATTTAGAATTTTCACGAGGCATGAGTAAGAAGCACTAAAAGGGTATGCTAGAAAAGGATCTTAGGATCCACTCAAGACTTGAGTGTAGGCATTCAGAGAAATAATGCTCATTATTTCACAGGGCAAGGAGCACTTATTCTTCTCTTGAAGGGCTGGAAACCCCTGCACAAGATGGCCCATCCCCCAAAAGGATATGTGCCATTTATTTAGATATGGGCTCTACAGTCTTTTGTTTTTGTTTTAGGTAATTCAAGCATTCTTTGGATTCTCTCAACTTCTTCCTTTATATTATGATCAGCCTTCTGGTCCTCACTTTCTTAATTAAGCCAATTCCTGATGAAGGGATGGAACTAGTAGGGATGGAACCTAAATATAACCAAAGAATTCCTATTGGAGATTGCTTTGGGTAACTTTGGCTGGGTCCTGGAAGTTGTAGTTTTCTCAAAAGCAAAATTTTTGGTTATGATTTCCCTGTCTCCTTTTGACTCATTTTTTAAATTTTCTCTATCTAAACTCATAACTACAACAGTCTGTTCAAAAGGAATCATTCCAAGGTTGTTCTCATTGGCCAAATTTTGAGCAATAATAACAAAATTGTCAGCTAATTTTGGAACATGAAATAAATTTAAACTCATAGATTCCAATAATATTAAAACCATAATGTTGGTCAACTTTAGAAGACTCAGGGAAGTAGCACAGAATTTTGAAAAAGGTGAATAGAAAATATCATCAAGCATTTATCCTGGTAGCTGCTTTCTCAAATGAAAAGAGTTGCAAGGTAAACAATGGAAGGGAATTTTTTATTAGATGGAATACAGGTAATCTGTAGGAAAGAAGTAAGCAAATTAAAGTACCATCATTTAGTAACCCTTAATGAATCATGAGGTATAAGCAATCATCACTAATGCTGGAATCATGAAAAGAAAGAAAAACATTTTATGTCATTCTTAATTTATCATCACCATTATGCAGCTTGTATGTGTGTGAGTGAGTGAGTGAGTGAGTGTGTGTGTGTGTGTGTGTGTGTGTTCACCATTTTTTTAATGATGGAGTATTCCTGCCACAAAAATCACAATTGACTGCAATCAAATCTCTAACTGCCATTGTGCAGGATCACAAGGAAGTGAAGGACGTTAAATGGCACCATAAAGATGCAGTTAGGAAAACCTGAATTAAAGAAACCCTGGAATATGTAAAACAACCAATACAGTATTTCATGAGCAGATGCTTAAACAACCACTCCCTCTCCTGTCCTTCTCAACTCAGTGACTCTTTCCTTCTGAATAAGTCCATTCCCTTTTCCCAGTACCTACTGTATCCTTCAGATTCCAGTTTTCTCTTTCAAGTTCTCACACTCATGAGACAATGTGATGCTTTCTCATACAGGTCTGATTTATTTATCTTAAGAGTATTTTCTCTATTTGCATCCATTTACCAACAAAAGACTCAAAATTGTCCTGTTTTATAGCTGATTAATACTGTAATGTGTAAAAATACCACATCTTCCTTATCCATTCTTCAGTTAATTGGCATCGGGGTTGTTTCCAGGATTTAGCTATGACAAGTTGCACTGCTATAAACATGGGTACATATATATCACTGTGGTATGAGATTTTTCAGTTCTTCTGGAAAGATATTTGTCCTCCTCCTCCTCCTCCTCCTCCGTCTTTTTCTACTTCTTTTTTGCGGAACTGGGCATTGAACGCAGGTCCTTGAGCTTGCCAGGGAAGCATTTATTCTACTGAGTGATCTCCCCGGCCCTCAGTCTGCACTTCTACCAACAGTGGAGAAGGATTTCTTTTTCTCCACTCCCCCTCCAGCACTTGTTATTGGCTGATTTCTTGTTAACCATTCTTTCTGGGGTGAGATGGAATCTCAGTGTTGTTTTAATTTGTATTTCTCGAACGACCAATGATGTTGAAAAGTTTTTCATATATTTACTTGCTATTTGTATTTCTTCCTCTGAGAAGTGTATATTCATCTGATATACCCATTTTTGGATTGGGTCTATGAATTTGGTCGACCTGATTTTTAAAAATTCTTGATAGGTTCTAGATAGAAGGTGTTTATTGGAGGAATAGTCAGTTGTAATTTTTTCCCAGTTTCTGGATTTTGTTTTTATTCTGTTGGAGATTTGCTTTGAAGTACAGAAACTTTTCAAGAAGATGAGATCACAGTTGTTGATTCTTTGAAGTATTTCCTATGCAGTTTGGTTTTTGTTCATGAACACTTTTCATAGGAAAAAAAGAATGAAGAGTCCATCTGGCCCAGACAGAGGTGATCATAGGTAGTTATCACCTGGACAACTTTGCCTGCATAAGAAGACAGTCTTTGCTGGTGTGTACCACCTTACTTTTCCTTATGAAAGGGACATAATCTGGTAACATTGGGGATTACTGAGAACTTACTCTCCTTCATGCTGTGCACAGTACCTTTTGTTTTCTGTTAATTGACTGACAATTTTTCAGGAGCTCAATCACCCAGCTTGCAGAGTGAGAAGGGACACTTCCTTCCTCTAAAATTCAAGCATAGCAATGTCACTGGATGGGGTCTTATGAAGTCCCCTGAAGAAGAGAAGGGAACTTCAACCTACCCCACTCATGGGTGGGTTCACTGACTTACATCACAGAAAAGAATTGCAGTACAAGTAAATGAGAGGCAACAGAAAAGTTTATTAGGAAGAACTAAGAAAGAAGTGCAGTTCTAAAGACAGAGGCTCTAGAAGGGAAAAACGCATTGTAACCTTGGGTAACTTCATGCTCCAAGACTGCAGTTTTTCTTAAAAATGAACTTTTATAATTAAAAATTTCCTTCTCTACTTTAACTATCTCAATTTTTCCTATTTAACCTCAAAAGAACTTCTTAAATAAAAATTGTTTTGGAATTGTTTACCCCCTAAACACACTAATCCAAACACTTTTCCTTTGGTTGGACAAATCATATTTGTTTTAAAAGTATTTTCTTTAGATTTGACTTAGCTATTTCAAATATTATTGTATGAGAATTAGTCTAGGCCTGATTTCTACTCACCCCAAAACAAAAACAAACAAACACAAAAACAGAAAAGAAACCCAAACAACAAATGTACATCTATTAAGATGCATAAAAATTAAAATTTGATCTGTCACTTTGACAAACAGATCAAAACTGACACTGGAAAGAGTAGTTTTATTTATTTGTTACTTCATAAGTAATCACCCCAAAATACAGTGTCTCACTCTTTCACATGGCTGGTGTTTTCTTCTTGCTTGGCATTTCTTAAGAAATTTCAGAAGATGGCAGGAGCTACAGCTATGATTATTGCTGTTTGTGAAAGCCTGGTTATTCTCTTCATTGCCCCTCTTTTCATAGTATCTCAGCCTTAAAAGGCTGATTCCATAACCTCTCTCCAGCAGAGTGTTCATGGATTCTTACATGGAAACTCAAGGCTTACAGAGGGCAGCAGAAGCTGACAAGATTTCTTAACATCTGAGCTTGGAAGTCCCACAATATACTTCCACATTCTACTGCTCAAGGGAGCTACAAGGACAGCCAGGATTTGAGGGGAGGGAAAACATTTTTTATCTCTTATTCAGGGTAGCTCTTAAGGGAGGCAGGCACCTATTAGAAGAAATTCCTATGCATATATGAGGGAGAGAGCCACTTGTCTCTTAAAGGTGAAAACAGACCTTGAAAGTTATTCTTTTTGTTCTAGCTAAAACCTTGGAGAAACCTAAAATGAACCACTGAGATCACCAATTCACTCTGACTCATTCTTTCAAGTGGCCTAGAGTAAACTTGGTGCATTATAACATTCACTTGAACATTCTCAGAAGGGTTTCAGTTAGCCATCTTTCCTTTTTTAACATGTGACCTATGACTTTAAACTGAGCAGATTCAGAAATAAGAAGCAAGTGTTACCGTGATTCCAAAACCAGTGATGAACCCACAAAAAAAAAAAGAAAAAGGAAAAGAAAAAAAAACACCCTATAGGCCAATCTCCTTAATGAACAAACATGTGAAAATCCTTCATAAGATACTGGCTAACAGGATGCAGCAAATCACCAAGATTATGCATCATTACTAAGTAGGATTCCTCCCAAGAATGCAGAGATGTTTCAAGATACTAATTCCATAAATGTAATATACCATATCAAGAGAGCCAAAACCAAAAATCACATGATCATCTAAACATGTACAGAAAAATAATTTGACAAAGTCCAATACTCATTCATGATTTAAAAACCCTACAGAAAATTGGAATACATGATATTTACCTCAATCTGATCAAGCCATCTATGAAAAAGCTAACATTATATTGAATGAATGAAAACTGATTTTTTTATTCCAAAAATCAGGAACAAGGCAAGGATTTCCATTATCACTAGTCCTATTCAATATAGTTCTGGAAACATTAGATCGAGAAATACAGACAAGAGAAGGAACAAAATAGATGAAGACAGGAAAAGAAAAAGTTAAGTTATTATCTGCAGATGACATGACACTCTACATAGAAGGCCACAAAAAGTTTACCAAAAACTTGAAAATTTAATTAACATATTTACTAGTGCAGCAGGATACAAAGTCAACACTCAAAACTCAACAGTATTTCTTCATACAAGCAATAAACTTACACAGAGGGAAATTAGGGATGTATACTCTTCAGAATAGCATCTCAAAAATGAAATACTTAGGAATCGATCTAATAAAGAATGTAAAAGATCAGTATAGTGAAATACATACCTTTAAAAAGGAGACTGAAGAGAATATCAGAAAATGGAAAGATATCCCTTGCTCATGGATAGGAAGAACAAACATAGTGAAAATGACCATACTCTGAAAACTGCTGTACAGATTTAATGCAATCCCAATAAAAAATACCATCAGCATAACTCACAGATCTAGATGAAACACTCCTAGAATTTATTTGGTGCCAAAAGAGACCTAGAATACCAAAATCATTTCTGGGCAACAAAGGAACATTAGGGGACGTCAGAACCCAAGACCTGAAATTATTCTACAAAGATACTGCCATAAAATCTACAAAAAAGAAAAAATAAGAAAGAAAGATCCATCAGATACTCGATGGGTAAGGCAGAGTCCATTTGATTACTCTTGTCTTCATGATTATGTTGTTTTAATATTGTACATCATAAAATTCACATTTGCTTTACTAATTTTTTTAAAGTTAGGTCAAAAGCATGAATATTTCAAAATACTGTGATTTTTTACTATTTGGATTGCTTTGAATTTGCTCTATAAATTTTCTTGTTATAGTGCTAGTCACATTTTGGTTTAGAATTTTTGCAATTTTCTATTCAATTTTTTCATTAATATAGAATATTTATAGTCTCATAATTTAACCTGTTTTTCTCAAATTAATATAAATACTCCAATTTTCTTGGGTATTATTTGACATACATTGTTATATTGTCTACTTAAAAATTCTCTATTTCATATATATTTAATATTCTGTTTTCACATTTTACATACAATAATTATGTTCTATTTCCTTCATTTTTGTGACAACCAATGTTTGTTTGATTCAGTGTTGTATTGGAAATATCTAGGACAGAGATTTCACATGCTAAGTATTCAAAGTTATTTGTTGAGTGAATTTTTCATGATGTGTTTCATAAAGTATATTGAACTCAAAAAAAAAAATTTACATGGTGATGGTTGGGGAACAGGCCTGAAGATCAGTAAAACAGATTAGAAGATGCACATGCAACCCCCAAAACACTCAGGTACCTTAACTTTGATAAAGGAGCTAAATATATTCACTGGAAGACAGATGTTCTCTTTAATAAAAAGTGCTGGAAAAACTGGCTTTCCACATGCTGAAGACTTAAAACTAGACCCATGTCTATCACTATGCACTAAACTATCAGCAATATAAATATTAAAACAGAAAAACTAAATCTATGGAAAGAGAAAGTAGGTGGAAATCTTGAAGACATAAGGATAGGCAGAGAGTTCATGAATAACATCTAAACTGCACGGGATGTACTTTATTTTTTTTTTAAATTTTATTTATTTATTTATTTGAGAGAGAGAGAGAGAGAGAGAGAGAGAGAGAGGGGAGAGGGAAGAGGGAGGAAGGGAGAGGGAGAGGGAGGCAGAAGAGGGAGAGGGGGAGAGGAGGGGAGAAGGGGGAGGAGGGGAGAAGGGAGGGGAGGGGAGGGGAGAGCCAGCGAGACAGCTCAGCAGACTAAGTGCCTGCTGAGGGACTGGGTTTGATCCCCAGCACCACATGCCCTTCCTGCCACATCCCCGAGTGCACTGAACTGAGTCAGCCACCTAGACCAGGCATGGTGGCGCACACATGTCATCGCAGCACTGGGGAGGCTGAAAACAGAAGGATCACTACGAGTCCAAGCTGCACAGTGAAACCCTGTACCAAATGCATAAAGAAAGGAAGGAGTCATTTGACCCAGAGCGCAGGCCTGGAGTGTGAGTGAGACCACCCGGGCCTGCCCAGATCCTCATTCAACCCAGAACACAGGCCCGGCATGTGAGTGAGACTGCCCTGGGGCTGGCCGGATCCTCACTCGACCCAGAGCCCTGGCCCAGCGTGGAACCCTTCAGCAGAACTCCCTGCAAAGAGGCTAGAGACAAGACACATCCAGATGATTCAGGAGCAGAACATCTTGCCAGAGTGGCACAGAGGGTTCACCTCCAAGGGCTGCAGCAGGAAGAAGTGGGGCACAGCAGCCAGACCCAAGCCACATCCACCTGGAGGAGT
Source organism: Octodon degus (assembly GCF_000260255.1). Lineage (NCBI taxonomy): Eukaryota > Metazoa > Chordata > Mammalia > Rodentia > Octodontidae > Octodon > Octodon degus. The sequence continues at coordinate 12,873,531 of NW_004524627.1, forward strand.
TAGAACTTCGTAGATCCAGACCTGGTGCTAAGGTAATAACTCTATCTAAGCTCTACACCAAAGATCAAAAGATAGTGCTGTAGAAAATGACAAAGAGAA
>NW_004524627.1:12873729-12882946 GCF_000260255.1 Octodon degus
TGGCATGTGGTGCTGGGGGATTGAACCGCGGTCCCTGATGCTTTTGCTAAGCTTGTTCTAAATAGGTGCTTTAGACCACTGAGCCATCTCTCCAGCCCACGGGATGTACTTTAAAGAATCAACAATTGAGATCTCATCTTTTTGAAAAGTTTCTGCATATCAAATAAAATCACCAACAGAGTAAAAAGAAAACTCATGGATTAGTAAAAAATTTAGCCTCTTGTCCCTCAGACAAAAGACTTATATCTAGAATGTATAAAAAATTAAAAGATTAAAAGACTCAGTCCAAAAATGGTCATCTGAAATGCATACACACTTCTCAGATGAAGAAATACAAATGGTAAATCAGTATATGAAAAAAAAGTTCAACATCAAGTGACATTTGAGAAATTCAAATTAAAACAGCACTGAGATTCCATCTTGTCACAGAAAGGATGGCCAGCATCTAGAAATTAATGAATAACAGGTACTGTTAGGGCTGTGGGGAAAGAGGAGCACTTCTCCACTGTCGGTGGGAGTATAGACTGGTGCAACCACTGTAGAAATCAATGTGGAGATTCCTCAAAAAATCTAAGACAAAGGATTCTTTTGACCCAGCTATTACCCTTCTTGGTACCTTCCTAAAAGCATGAAAAGCATCATGCCACAATTATATGTGCACAGTCACATTTATAGCAGCACAGTTCATAATATCTAAGCCTTGAAAACAACTCAAATGCCCATTAGACAAGCAATGGATAAAAAAATGTGCTATGTTTATCCAATGTAATATTATTCAGCATTAAAGGATAAACTGGAGACTTTTATAGGTAAATGGATACAATTTGAGACATCTCATAACAACTCATAAGTGAAATAAATCAGACCCATATGTATAAACATCATATTCTCTCTCTAATGTGAGTAATTGAATTGGTAAATAAGATACAACATGCACAATACAATTGGGAAGAAACTGTTCAAAAGGAAAGACTGGGAAGTGAGGAGATAGCTCAGCAACATGGAGCCTGCCTGGCAAATGCAAAGTCCTGAGTTTGATTTCCATTACCAAATATAAATAAATAAATAACATAAAAATATCAAAGAATAGCAAACTGTAATGAGGGAAAGTAAACGGAAAAAAGGAGAAAAGAAAAAAAAATTATCCACAAGATAGTTAAGATTGTTATACAGCTAGTTTGTCTTAGTTCACTGAAAATGAAGGCTTGTGCTAATATTGTTTAAACAAGTTGTCATGCCTTTACCTTGTACTCTGTATAACTACTATGAAGACAACAATACACAATGTACTAATTATTGTAAGTCTCTTACTAACACATTTTGAAACTCTTTCATTGTTATTGTTTTTTCTCAGCAGAAAAAATAAATAAGCCTGTGCCTATGTATACTTTCCTATATAAATATTTATATGATTCCAATAACATCCCCATGTTTCCTTTGGGGGAGAGCTTTGATCTGCAAATAACCTAGGGCATTACATACTTGTTGCAAATAATAGATCTTTCTTCACTCTTTTATCTTCTGGTTGTGCTTATTGACTTTGCACTTATGAAAGGGAGAGTAATTGCGCTGTTACCATGAGGAAGAGCATGTGCATACCAGGAAGAGTAGGAATGTTTGAGGCCATCTTTGGAGACTAGCTGCCACAATGAGTTCAGTAGTTTGTGTAAAACTTTAGAACAAGCCTACATATCATAGCCTCATCTGATTCCTATCAGCTTGAATATGTGTGTGTGTGTGTGTGTGTGTGTGTGTGTATTTTCAATATATCTTTATACTTTTATCCATAGCCTATTATATTATATGTATGTGTCTCATTTTACCTATGTTATAATTTGAATATAGAGCATGTCCCTAAGGCCCATGTGTTGAAGAATAGATCCTAACTTGGTGCCATTAGGGGATAATGAAAATTTTAGCAGTAAGGCCTCCCTTTACGGTACTGGGGGCATGCCATAGAAAGGGAAGATTGGGTCCTGTTCTGTTCCTCTCTTTTCACTTACTGACCATGAATTGTGTAACCTTTTATGACATCACACAATTCCCACTATGATGTGTTGCCTTGCTGTGACTCAAAGGCAAGAAAAGAACCAGAACCAGTCAGCCATGAATTCAAACTTCCAAAACTCCTAGCCAAAATAAAACCTTTCTCTTCAAAAATAGATTGTCACAGGTATGTGTTACTGTAAAATAAAAGTGGTATCCTCTGTCTGTCTGTCTCTCTCTCTCTCTCTCTCTCTCTCTCTCTCTCTCTCTCTCTCTCTCTGGCAAAAGAAATAATCTTTTGTTGCCATCTCAGCCAGGTAAGCTCACATGATTGAGTTATAGTCCCATTTTTACAATAAAGGAATAGTTACATCAGATGAGAAACAAGTGCAAGAACCTGACTGGGGACTCTGCTTCACTACTATCTAACCAACTATCTATACTACAGATCTGAGTATAGTTTCTAAATCAGTCAATATCTAATGACTACCTTTTCCATTGCTTTTCCATTCTCAGTCTTTGCTTTCATCGCTCTGGCTGTGACTTGCCTGTCAGTCATTGGGAAGACTGTTTTTAAACTTGCTAGATGTAAGGAAACAATGGTGTCTTTCTTAGCTACTTGGAAAAGGTCATGTGGACAATGAGCATGGGCAGAGCAGTGCCACGCAGACAGGCAAGCACATGCATTAAGGAGCACACTTAATACATTGTTCAGTGTTAACTCTTTGCCTATGTAGCATAAAGGAAATGATTTTCCTATCTTCAGATGGTTTTGAATTGCATTTGTGTAAAGTGGAAAAAAGAAGTAAATTTCTAACACTTATACCTAATTAGTTAGTTCTTAGAGCTCTAGGAAGATCCAAAACCCAGGAAGAAGGAAGTGCTCATGAAGTAGATCAGGGATTTTCCTTTCAGGTCTTAGTTTGGACAATAAACAGAACAGAGCTCTAGGAAAACCGCTCCAAATAGGTAGTACTATAAAGATTGTACTGCTCCAATATGGCACAGAAGAAAAATAATAATAGACTGTGAACATAAATAGGTATTAGCAAGTGTACTAGTAGAAAAAAAAGACATTCTGCTTTTTGCCATATGATTACTTAAAAGTTGTGTAAAAAATTAAGTGTAGAATTCCTTCAGCAGTTTTTTTTCTTATTATTGAGTAGTTATGCTATGTTGGGGCCTAAACACTTGGCATGGCTTTGGCTCCGCTCTATCTTTTCAGGCAGTTCAGACAATCACTTGTCAGGCAAACTGGTAAGATGATGTGTTCACCAATGTAGTGTTTTGCTTGGTATTTGTATGCTAATTTATTTGCTTGTAATATTGATGCTTTTGGAAGAAATTGGTGAGGTTAGATCAACCTCATATTGTTCAAAATATTTTATTTTAATAAGTGTAACTATACATGAAAGATTATACTACCATTTGGATCATTTAATGAAAAATTTGACCTTCAGTGACATTATTTCCAGCAGTAAACACAAAGTATTAATCGATTCACCACAATGTACTTTTCTAGTTTTATAAAATTCTGTGTTATGATTGAAAATATAAATAAACATAAATGGACTTAAACATAAGAATTATAAGGAACTTGTTTGTAAGACACTGAAATAATCGATTTAAAGAAATAGTTTGACAGCTTTGTGAAATACCCATGCAAAAAGTGGGTCTGTTTCACCAATAAGGGATACAAGAAAATCCCAGCCCTCAGATCTGCATGTGAGTTACACATGAGGAGAAATAAAAATAACAAAATTTAGTAGCCCAGGATAGAACAAGAGGTTAAATGTATATGTACATATATAATGTTTGAAAGACTGAGAACTTTGAATTATATTTTGTGAAATTGTATATGGATTCAGTGATTTTATTTTGAATGCACAAGTCTTTTTTCCCTTATATTCTTTTTCTGTTCTCTTTTTTGCCTCTCTCCCTGCCTGCCTTAGCGCTCCTCCTCCCCACTTTTAAAAGAAGAGAACACTGTTCTCAGAACTCTCTCAGGCTTTCTTAATTAAAAGCAATGATTCTGAGTCACTCCTTTATATTAAGTGAAACACTTTTGCATTAATCTCTAGGGACGAAATGATTAGCCCAGCAAGGAGCCAGCAGACTCTGGTTATCCCTGCAAGCGGTGGAAAGAATTAAATACAATTTTGCAAAGATAACACTGAAAGAGTAGTATTTTCTTTCAAAACATGTCTCTTTCTGAAACATCAGTGCAGACATATGTCAAGATAGAGACTGGATCATATTTCTAACAGTTGAAGACTCAGATTTCGTCAAACAAGCCTGTGTGTTCTCATGCCCAAACTGTATCCTACACTGTCCCGTTGTCTGGACTATAATGGAACATAACATTAACTTCGGACAGTGGAGGCCGAGCTGGTGCCAGTCTTGCTAATGAACATGTGGTTTCAATAATAACATGGCTACTTGCATGTTAGGTGGCAAGGTGCCAGGCACTTAATGTCAAGTGGGTAACTGATGTAAAATGTATCATCTCTTGATATGATTGCAATTCCAAAAATGCTCTGGGTGGAGAGTGAGTCCCAGCAAAGGGGGGGGGTGTCACTCAGTGTTAGAGAGTTCAAGGTACTGACAGATGAGGAGGAGCCCTGTAGATTCTGTGCACACATGACAAGCCTCAGGCATCTGGGCCTTTATGGTAATGAAATGAGTAACTGCCCTGTGAAGAAAGGGCCTGGCCCTAGAGCATGGGAGTATAGAGGAGGATTAGGCTCACTCCCTGTTTTGAGTCCTGGTGTGTTGGTCTCTGAGTCTTGGGGGTCTGAAAGCTAGAAGACAGTGGGATGAATTACAGCTTAATGATATTCCCACTACACCGACAAAATGGATTCAATTACATAATGGTAGCATTAAATGTTATTAAGAAGGGATCCAGAGTCTTCAGGCCAGACTTTCACAAAATCATGATAAGCTGCTTAAAACAGCTGAAATAGCACATTTATAGGTTTCCCAGTGCTCTGTTTGTTGAAATGGAAAGAGTTTCTTATATTTGCTCAAACATTCTGTCGTGCTGGCCTGCAATCAGGGGCTTAGTACATGGAGAGAGGGTGTCATATATGATTTGATTACTGGATCTTAAGGTACATGTTTTTCCTCCCCAGAAAGTTTTTTGTCAATGTCTGAGTTAAACAGCATGCCTGAGATCTTGGCCTCATTAGCTTGATAAGACCATGATTTCTCTTGGGAAACATACTTGGGTAGGATGGCCAGGGTTCTAAAAGGATGGTGTGTTTTACTTCAATTTTATCTTTGCCCTTCTATAAGAGAACTTTGAGTTTTGTTTTATTTTAAAATGTATGTGCCATAAAATTTATTCTTTGTGACACAGTTTTGATAAGTGGGTAGAGTTGTGTACCCAACACCAAAATCAGCAGAGAGTTCTATCATTCCAAAAGAATCTCATTTGTGGTCAGTCTCTTCCTCACTTCAGACTTCTGCTGATTTCTTCTGCAGTCTTGTCCTCTTACCTTTTTTTAAAAAACATTATACAAAGAAAACCTATGGTATGTAGACTTTTTGGGTACTCTTTATTTCTCTTAGAGTAAATGAATTTGAGAATCATCTATGATGCTTCAAGTGGCAATGGTTTATTCATTTTGATGATTACTTCACTTTGTGGAATTATCTAGTATTATTTACCCGTGGAAAGGCAGTCATGTTTTTTCCGGGTTTGGATAATTATGAGTTAAGCAGGTGTAGGCAATTACCTACAGGTATTTATGTGGATATACATTTTTACTTCTAGGGTAGAATCCTAGGAATGAAATGGGTTTAACTTTATAAGAAATGGCTACATGTTTTTTCAAAGTATCATATCATTTTGTACTTCTAATAACTGTATGAATACTCCAGTGCTTTACTTCCTCATCAACTTTCTGTATTGTTAGTTTTTAACATTTTATTTTAAACATGAAGTAGGTAAGGAGTGGTACCTCACTGTGGTTAATTTAGATTCTTAGTGGCTGATGTTATAGAACGTCTTTTCATGTGGTAGCCCACTATTAGTACATTTTTTAATATGGTGTGTGTTCAAATCTTTTGTTCATTTTTTAACAGGGTCTCACTGTGTAGTTCAGGCTGGTTTTTGGCTCACTATGTAGCGTAGGCTGGCCTTGAACTCTTGGTGATCTTCCTGTCTCAGCCTCCCAAGTGCTGGATTTACAAGTGTGTGCTATCATGCCCAGCTGTCCATTTTAAAATTGATTTTTTGGGGCTTGGAGATAGCTCAGTGGTCTAAGCACCTGCCTGGTAAGTGCAAGGACCTGGATTCAGTCGTTGGTACCTCATGTCATGCCCATCCCTGCCCTGAGATGGCCACTGAAACCAGGCATGGTGTCACATGCCTGTAATCCCAGTTCTGGGGAGGCTGAGACAGAAGGATCGCTATGAGTTGAAGCTGCATAGTGAGACCCTGGACCAAGTAAATAAACAATTTAAAAAAAAATAATAGATTCATTTTCTGATTAAGTTTTGACAGTTCTTTAAATATTCCAGATAGAACTTCTTTATCCACGGTGCTATTTATACATTTTCCTGTCTTTTTACCTTTTCAGAGCAAAGGTTGTTTTTTTTTTCTTTATTTCATTATATATTTGGTACAGGGTCTCACCATGCAATCAGGCTTGCAGTGATCCTCCTGTTTTCAGCCTCCCCAGCACTGGGATTAGAGGTGTGTGCCACCACACCTGGACTCAGTTGCAGGCTCGGCACTCCCCCGGAGGCAGGTCCAGCATGGCAGTCAGTACCAGGGATCAAACCCTGGTCCCTGCACTTGCCAAAGCAGGCACTTAGTCCACTGAGAGATCTCACTAGCTCTGAGAGCAAGGGTTCTTAATTTTGATAAAGTATATCAATATTTTCTGTAATGAATTATTCTTGAAAAATTATTGGTAATAACTCATTGATTAATAAGAGGTCACATAAATTTCTCCTATGTTTTAGTCTAGGAGTTTTTTTTTAGTTTTATGCCTTATCTTGGATCTACAATCAATTTTGTGTTGTTTTCATATACAGTGCAGGTATACTACAGGCATATTGAATAAAACACACAATTGTAACATATAATTGTTTTAGTGCAGTTTGCTGCAAAAAGTAATTTTTATTCATGGAAATTTTTATGCATCTTTCTCAAAAATTAGTTGACTATATTTGCACATGTCTTTTTGTAGACCTTATTCTGTTTTATTAGTCTGTGTATTTATATTTTCATACATACAAAACTATTCTTTTCTACTATAGCTCTTAAATAGGATTTAAGAACTGATATATGAGTCCTCCAAAATTTTTTGACCTTCAACTTTTTCCAAAATTATTTTGCTATTGAATAGTTGTAAAAGAATTTTTTTCTAGGAAATTGACTTTGCCTGAACTCTATAGTTTGATTTGGGAAGAACTGACATCTTGGATCTCATTTTATAAGCAAAGAACATCTTTTCACTAAGGATTTTTCAGTTTTTAGTCAGTGTTTTGTAGGTTTTATTATACATGTTCTGTGTGTATTTGTTAGGTTACAATTCTATAAATGGAACTGTTTTATAAATTTTGAATTCCATTTGTTCAGTAAATAGAAATATAATTATTTTCTGTTTATTGAGTTTTAATCCCTACACCTTGTTAAACTCATTCATTCATTTTGAAATCACTTAGGGAAAGAGTATTTTGCCATGAGATTTTTACTCTTAGAGAAACATTTTATTTGTAAATAGAGATAGTTCCATTTCTTTCCTCCCATTTTGTATGCCTTATATTTATTTTTCTTTCTTTATTGAATCAGCTGGACTTCCAGTGTAATGCTGAATATGAATAGTGAAAAACAACACCCTTGCCTTGATCTCAATATCATAAAAAAGCATTCAGTTTTTCTAAGTATGTTGACTATTGGCTTTTTTCAGATGTTCTCTGTTAAATTAAAAAATGTTTTCATCTATTTCCATTTTAGAGAGTTTATATCTTGATGAATATTAAAATTTGTAAAATGCTCTTTGTGATTCTATTGAGATTATTGCATTGTTTTCTCTTTTCTTCACAGTAGGATAAATTGGATACACTGATATTTGAATACTGAATCAGTTTAGAATTTATGGGATATTAGTTGTGATATCAAATGTTTTAAAATACATTTTTATATATTGCTATCTCAAACTTTCTGATATTTATTCAGGAATGTAGTGATTTTGCTCATATAGGTATTTATGGTTATATTTTTTTTTTCTAAATGGCTTTAGCTATATTCCAGAAATATAAATTTCAATATGGTGTATTTTTAAATTCAGTTCCAAATATTTTTGTTTCCCTTGAAACTTCTTCTTTGACCCTTGCAATATTTCAAAATAACTTAATTTTCAAATATTTGGGGATTTAAAAATATATTTCATTAATAATTTTTACTTATTCTATTATCAATTTCTTATTTCAATATGACTGGAGAACATTTCTAATGTAATTTCTTTTACATTTTATGAAATTTCATCTTATGGAGAACAATATACTCTATATTGGTGAAATGTTTTAAGTATGTATAAAAAGAAAGTGCATTCTGTTTTTGTTGGCTATTACATATATATATATGTAATTGTCTTCCTCTTCTCATTCCTGAGACAAAATACCTGATACCCAAGTGAAGAGAGGAAGGATTGATTTAGTGTAAAGTTTGTAGAGGCTTCAGTTTGTAATTGGCTGGTTCCAAGGCATGGTGGCATGAAAAGTTCATGGAGGCAGAAAGCAGCAAATCAATGAGGGGTGACTACAGCTTTTTCTACCTCTTATATCTTATCTAGGCTACTTTGAGTAGGTAGCAATCACACCCCTAATCCTAATGCCCCTAAGCATACAATTACACTATGAATCAATCCCAGCATCACAAACTCTAGGTCCAGCCACCTCTGAAAAAGCCCCACCTATGACCATGTCAGGCTTTTGGGGGACATCTAAGCATAAGCCATAAGAATAATGTTGAAGACTTTGGGCTACTTATTCTATTGATTACAGAGAGAGGAGTGTTGAAATCTTTATTATTGTGGATATGAGTATTTTTAATTTCAATTCTGTGAATTTTTGCATTAAGAATTTGAATGTATGTTGTCAAGCAAATACACATTTAGCATTGTTTTTATTTTTGTTTTTGCTGTTGTTGTTCTCATGAAGAATTTACCATTTTATCAGCATATTAGGTTTCATAATCTCTAGTAACAGTACTGTT
>NW_004524627.1:12883676-12927352 GCF_000260255.1 Octodon degus
TTAACCACTAGGAAGAATGTATGCAGTGTGTTAATTATTGAAACTGTCCTACCAATTTGGTTTGAAACTGTCTCATTGCTATTTGTTTCTCAATAATTACCATCATTACAATCGACATCATACACCTGCACCTGACACCCAGATGTTTCCTCCTTCCCTCGTTATTTAATATTACCATCACTTGTGATAAGAACATTTAACATACTACCTTCTTCTTAATGTATTTTGATGTTTATAACACAGTATTAACTATAGGCCCTGGGACTGGGGAGCAAGCTCAGCAGTCTAAATGCCTGCCTGGCAAGCTCGAGGACCTGGGTTTGATCCCTGGTACTACATGCCATGCTGGCCCTGGGTCCCAGACCCAGAGCCAGCCACTGAAACCAGGAATGGTGGCACATGCCTGTAATCCTAGCATTGGGAAGGCTGACACAAGAGGATCACTATGAGTCTAAGCTGCATAGCAAGACCCTGTACCCAGTAAATAAATAAAACATTTAAAAACAAACAAAAACTATAGGCTTCATATTTTGTATTATGATTTAGGTCTTAAATGTACCCCAGAAGCTCATGTGCTGAAGTTTTGGTCCTCAGCTGATGGCACTCTCAGAAGATTTTGGAACCTGTAGAAGGTAAAGTTTTATGGGAGGAAGTTAGGTCGTTGGAGGCCTGTCCTTCAAGGTGTATTGGGACCCTGGCCTTCTCCTTTTTGCATTTTCTGGCCACCATGAGCTAAGCAGTTTTGTTTTATCATGCATTCCGTCATGCTTTTCAGGAGAACCATAAGCCTAAGGGTTTCAGCCAGGTTTCCATATACTGAAATCTCTGAAATTATGAGCCAAGATTTTTTTATTTCGGGTACTTTGTCTTCATGTTGGAAAACTAACATTTTGTTCAATACATCTGTAGTACTCCCTTTATATAATCAAACTGTTGACCCTTTGATTAACACCTCTTCCTTCTCCTTTCTCCCAAACCCTGACTATAACTTCCCCTTTATGCTTTTATGATAGTGATTGTTTTTTTATTTGTTTCATTACAGTGTCATTCAGTATTTTTCTTCTGTGCTTAGGTTATTTTTTTAGTAAAATGAGTTCAAGGACATCCTGAACTGCATAATTAAGCCCTGTCTCAAAAAAGACAAACTAACTAAATAAATAAGTATGAAAAAATCGTACTAGGTACTAAATTTTTACAGACAAAGAAAATTCTTTTGAAAATGATATTTCATCTTCTTTTGGCTTTCATAATCTGATGAATTTATTTTTATTTTGTTCCTCTGTAGGTACTGTCTTTAGGTTTGTTTAAATGAAGTCTAATTTAAGAATAATTTTATTTTCCCCAAATCACCAATATAGTATGGAAAGTTATAATACATTATACAGCCAATGTCTTCAGTATTAATATACTATTATATTACATTTGTTTAACTGAGTGACCCAATATTGAAACATTGTTATAAGCTCATATCTATACTTTATTTAGATTTCCTTTTTACCTAATTAATTTTCTTGTACTCTAGGATCTCTTCTTGATTACTACATTGTATTTATTGATAATGTCTCCAGAATCTTTGTTTTCTGTGAAATTTTGTAGATTTTCCTACTTTTGAATATCTCAGTAGCATTAAAGCACACTGACCAGGTGTTTTATAGCATGTTCCTCAGTTTGTATTTGTCTGCTTTTTTTCTCTCCTGTTCATGTTTCAGTTTTGAGTTTGACAGAGGAAAGCTAAGAGGGAAAGGATTCTTTATAATATCAGATTAAAGTGACTTTTTTAAAAATTTTTTTTATTTATTTGTGTGTGTGTGTGTGTGTGTGTGTGTGTGTGTGTGTATGTGTGTGGCCAGCTCAGCCCAGCAGGGGGTGGGGCTGGCTGGCATGTGGTGCTGGGGGATTGAACCACGGTCCCTGTGCTTTGCAAAGCTTGCTCCAAGTAGGTGCTTTAGACCACTGAGCCATCTCACCAGCCCATAAGAGACATGTTGTTAATATCACTTTTTACCTGTGATATTGAAGATATCTGTATGCAGAGCACACGCTTAAGGAATAGAAAGTATTCTTTTCCTCAAGTTTGAAGTAACTACACAAATTACCTGGAGTTTTTCTACAGGAAAAACTCCTCATTCTATCTATCTATCTATCTATCTATCTATCTATCTATCTATCTATCTATCTATTTATTTTAGCTACCTTCAAAATATTTTCATTCTCTGTGATTTTTAGCACTTTGAATAAAAAATGTCCAGTATTCATATTTGTATATTTTTCACTTGTATTTTTATTATAAAAACAATGGTATGCATCCTTCTTGATGTTCTTTCTGCTTCTTGGATCCATGGTTTAGTATTTGTCATTAAATTTGGAAAAGTTTTGATCATCAACCCTTGCAAATGGGAAAGGGACCAAGCAACAGAGTGAGGGAAAATAGAGAGGGAATGGAAGTTAAAAGAATTACGTTGTATTATTTGCTTATACCAATACATTATGATCAGTGACCTCATTATGTGCCACATATGTAATGATAAAACTATTTTTTTGTTTCTTTTCCATAATTTTATTCAGAGAGAGCAATGAGACAGTTTCAAATCAAATTTGTAGGACAGTTTCAGTGATTAACACATTGCATACTATCTTCTTAGTGGTTATTTGCTGCACAAGATGCAGACATGACACCCTATTTACAAACACTATTACAACAAATCCCTCTATTCATTAAGAGAATATAACTATATATCTATCAGAACCACTTTGAATACACAGATACAAAATGGACATTCATCTGTAACCCCTTTTTTGTTTAGTTCATTTATTTGAATATTATAGGTGTGTTGACTCAGCAAAATATGCTAAAGGAGTCCAGTAGTCCATAATAGCATTGGGTTTTCCACTTGACTGGCAGAGTCAGAAATTGTTGACCTGAGTCCTATACAGCTCAACATCACACATGGCTTTACTTCATATATTTCATTTTCATACTTTTCTGCCAGATGGTCAAGATCAAGATAAAGCAAGACTTATGCAACAAGAGTTGTAACTTTTGGATCTGATAAGGTCAGTGAAATCCCCTCAGGTTTTATCTTGAGATTCTGCACATCAGATTGTAGATCCTTTGTCAGTGTCAGCCAAGTGGATGAGTCATGGCCATTGCTTGGACAATGTGCTCCCCATGAAAGCATGAGAGAATGTTTTCTCTCCATGTGACTCTTCTAAGGCACACTATACATCATTGATTACTTTTCTCTTTGGCCCCATAATCTCCTTGATCAGAAAATTTGGGAAACTACTGACTTACATGACGTTACAGTACAAGATCTCATATATCCTGAGTCTTAATTGATCTTGGAAGGATAGGGCCAACATGTTGACTTTACTTAAAGCCCTCTTTTTTCTCTAATTTTGGTCTGCAAACTTAGGCTTTAACGCTCCAGAAGACAAGCTTATTGTTACTACCATACAAACTAGGCTGTTAAGCTTAACCTCACTATCTGACTGAATATCAAACATCTTAGGCATTACACGGAACAGGTATTTTTTGTCAAGTATTGAAATGTTGAAATCTAAGTCCCTACAGAATATGATGAAAAAACATTTAAAAATTAAAATATATTTCAAAAATAGGCATAAGGAATAGTATAATTCTTATGTTTACACATAAGTGCAGAAAGCTAACCATATACAACCTTGTAGCAGGACAGTCCAACATTCATTTTCCTGTCTTTTGCCTTCATTCACCACCCACTTCTTTTTGAACAATCATCTACCAGAGAAACAGCACAGCAGCAACTGGCATGTCATGACAAGTAGCCCATATTCAGAAGACCAGAATGACAGGCACTCCAAGCATGAAACAACTATTACAGATTACCATCTTCAGTGTGGTTGCTTAGTTCACAGGTATCAGTATATATAGTTAGTCAGGGTGAGAATTTTTCCAAGTAACTGCTAGATAGAAAAATCTTCTGGAGATTCTCAAGATTATTGCCTTGCCCATCTTTCACATTTAACTGTGTGACTTGTCACTGATATGTTACCAAGCTCTTCTCTTTTCCCTCTCTAAATTAGTTAGTCCTTGAGTTCCTGCTTTTCTTTTACTTGTATTATACCTTTCTATCTGTATTTCTTCTTTTGAGTTCTTATACTAGGGAAGATATAAGATATTTACACATATGTGTCCGGTTTATTTCACATATGAGTATATCTTCTTCAAGAGGCTTCCACTTCAATATAAAGACTTTGAGTTTGTCATTCTTTATAGCTGAGTAATACTCCATTGTGTGAAAATACCACATCTTTTTCAACCATTCCTCAGGTGATGGGCATCTTGATTGTTTCCAAGATTTGGCTATCACAAATTGTGCTGCTATAAACATAGGCACACATATATCCCTATGATATGATACTTTCAGATCCTCTGGGAAAATTCCCAGTAGAGGAATGGCTGGTTTAAATGAGATTTCCAGTCCAAGTTTTCTAAGGAGTCTCCACACTGATTTCCGTAACGGTTGCAACAGTCTACATTCCCACCAGCAGTGGAGAAGGGTTCCTTTTTCCCCACAGCCTCTCCGTCATTTATTGTTGGATGATTTCTTTATGATAACCATTCTTTCTGGGGAGAAATGATATCTCAATGTTGTTTTAATTTGCATTTCAGGGATGGGTAGGGATGTGGAGCATGTTTTCATATATTTATTCGCTTCTTTAATTTCATCCTCTGTGAAGTGTGTGTTCATCTCAGATGCCCATTTCTGGACTGGGTTTTAAATTTTGGAACCCTATTGTTTTTAGTTTTTATAAATTCTGGAGAGCTGACCTTTGTCTGAGTACTTACTAGTCATGATGTTTTCTAAATTTGTGAGTTGTCTTTTCTCTTTGTTGGTAATTTCTTTTGAAGTGAAAAAACTTATCAGTAAGAGCAGGTCCCAGTTGTTAATTCTTTGGAGTTTTTCCCATCCTATTTCATTTTTGTTCATGAATTCTTTGCCTACCCCTATTTCTACAAGAGTTCCTCCTACTTTCTCTTCCAGGAAATTTAGTGTCTCTGCTTTAATGTTTAGATCTTTAATCCATTTTGACTTTAGTTTAGTGCATGGTGATAGACCGGAGTCAAATTTGAGTTTTCGGCAGGTAGAGAGCCAGTTTTTCCAGCACCATTTGTTAAAGAGGCTATCTTTCTTCCAGTGAGTATGTTTGGCCCCTTTGTCAAAGATAAGGGGGCTGAGTGTGTTCATAGGGGCTTCAGCACTTCCGATCTATTCCATTGATCCTCTGGTCTACTTTGTTGCCAGTAACATGCTGATTTTATCACAGTCATCTTGTAGTATAATTTCAAGTCAGGAATTGTAATGTCTCCTGCCTTGTCTTGTTGCCCAGGATTGCCTTTGCTATTCTAGGTCTTTTCTGGTTCCAAACAGATTTTAGGAATGATTTCTCTAGGTCTGTGAGGTATGTTGGTGGTAGTCTCATAGGGATTGCATTAAATCTGTACAGCAGTTTTGGGAGTATGACCATCATCACAATGTTGGTTCTTCCTGTCCAGGAGCATGGAATATCTTTCCATTTTCTGAAATGCTCTATGATCTCTTTTTAGTGTAGTGTAATTTTCCTTGTAAAGGTCTTTGATTTATTTAGTTAGATTAATTCCAAGGTATTTCATTTTCCTCTGTGCTATTATAAAAGATATTTTTTCTCTAATTTCTCTATCAGTGTGTTTCTTGCCTGTGTAGAGACTGAATTTTAGGTATTGACTTTATAACCTGCTACACTACTGAATTTCTGTATTAATTCTAGTAGCTTCTTGGTGGAGTTTTTTGGGTCTTTCAAGTAAAATATAATGTCTTCTGCAAATAATGATAATTTTACTTCTTTTTTACCTATTCTTATTCCTTTTTTCTTTATCTTGTCTATTGGCTCTAAGTAATGATTCCAGAAATGTATTGATTAGGAGTGGTGATAGAGGACATCCTTGTCTTGTACCAGATCTAAGAGTAAAAAATTGCAGTTTTTCCCCATTTAGGATTATGTTAGCCATTGGGTTTTCATAAATGGCTTTTACCAGATTGAAATAGAGGCCATCTATTCCAATTTTCTGTAGGACTTTGAACATGAATGAGTGTTGGACTTTGATAAAAGCCTTTTCTGCATCAATGGAGATGATCATGTGGTTTTAAGTTTTTGCACTATTGATATAGTATTTATAGATTTATACCTTTATAGATCTATACAATTATAGATTTTCTAATATTGAACCATCCTTGCATCCCTGGGATGAATCCAACCTGGTCATAGTGTATGATCTTCTTGATGGTTTGCTGTCTTCTACTTGCTAGGATTTTATTCAGGATTTTTGCATCAATGTTCATGAGGGAGAATTTCCTGTAGTTCTCCTTCTTTGTTGGACCTTTCCCTGGTTTTGGCATCAGTATAATGCTTCCCTCCAGGAATGATTTTGGGAGGATTGCTTACTTTTCAATTTCTTAGAAGAGTTTGAGTTGTATAGGGACTACATCTTCAATAAGTTTCTTGAAGCATTCAGCTGTGAATACTTCTGGACCTGGACTTTTCTTTGTTGGTAGGTTTTTTTTATTATCTCTCATATTTCATTGGCTGTTATTGGGCTTTTGAGAGTGGTTATATCTTGTCGATTCAGCTCTGGTAATTTGTACCTTTCTAGGAATCTGTCCATTTAGTCTGTGTCTTCTGTTCTGTGAGAGTAAAGATTCTCAAAATAGCTATCGATAATCTTCTGAATTTCCACTGGGTCTGTGGTAATTACCCCCTTTTCTTTCCTTATTGCTTGTATTTGAATTTTTTCTTTCCTCTTTTTGATGAGGTTAGCTAGCGGCTTTTCGATTTAATTTAATCTTTCAAAGAACCAGCTTTTTGTTTCGTTAATTCTTTGAACTGTTTTCTTTTTCTGAATTGAATTAATTTCTTCTGTAATATTTATGATTTCTTCCCATCTCTGGGCTCTGGGTTTGCTTTGCTCTTCCCTTTCTAGTTATTGATGGTGCAGCATTAGGGTGTTTATTTGTTCCCATTCTGTTTTCCTAATGTGTGAGTTCACAGCTATGAATTTCCCTCTGAAAACTCCTTTCGTCGTATCCCATATATTCCAATAAGTTGTGCTTGAATTTTCATTGAATTGTAGATATTGTTGAATTTCTTGTTTAATTTTTCTGTGACCCATTTGTTGCTGAGTAGACTGTCTTTTAATTTCCCTGTATTTAGGAGTTTTTTTTTGTCATTCATTTCCAGTTTTATTGCACTGTGGTCAGATAATATGCATGGGAGAATTTATGTTTTCTTTCATGTACTTAAGCATGACCTGTGGACCAGAATGTACTCTATTATAGAAAATGACGCATGTGCAGCTGAAAAAAATGTGTATTCAGCTGTGTTTGTGTGGAACAAACTGTATATGTCTACCAAGTCCATTTGTTTCAAGCTCTGGTTCTGTCATTTCTTTGCTAAGCTTTTGACTGGTTGATCTATCTTTTTAGGATAAAGGTTTGTTAAAGTCTCCTGTTAAGATTGTGGTGTTGGATATTAGATTTTTCATGTCCATGAAAATTTGCTTTATATAGTTGGGTGCTCCCGTGTTTGGTGCATATATATTTATGAGTGTTACCTCTTCCTCTTGAATTTTTCCCCTAACCAGTATATAGTGGCCTTCTTTATTTTGCTTGATCAATCTCGGTTTGAAGTTGAGACTGTCTGAGAATAGGATTGCTACCCCTGCTTTTTTCTGAGGTGCTTGTGCATGCAGTATTGTTTTTCATCCATTGATTTTCAGCCTATGAATGTCTTTATGAGTTAAATGTGTTTTTTCATATTGTTGAGTTTTGTTTCCTAATCCACAGTGTCCATCTGTTTCTCCTAATTGGTGAATTGAGTCCATTTACATTGATGGTTAGAATTTAGATGCATTGACTTAAGATTGACATGTTATTTACCTGTTGCCATTTACTCCTTTTTCTACTGTGTTTAGTTGCTTGCCCTATTTAGTTGGTTGCTTCTGATCTTATTCGTGGAGTTCTGATCATTTTGTTCCCTCTCTAGAACATCTTTTAGTAGCCTGTGTAGGGTTGGCTTTGTCATCATGAAATTCTTTAGTTGTTCTTTGTCATAGATGTATTTCACTTCTCCATCAAACTTGAAAGAAAGTTTTTTAGGGTATGGTACTCTGGGCTGAAATTTGTTTTCATAGATGACTTGAAGTACTCTGCTCCATGCTTGTCTTCCCTACATGGTTTGTCAAGAGAAGTAGGCGATCATTCTGATGGGTTTTCCTTTGAATATGTTCTGCTTCTTTTCTCTAGCAGCTTTCAGAATATCATTCTTGAGCTGAATTTGTGGGATCTTGACTATTATATGTCTCGGTGTGTATTTAATTGAGTTGAGGTTACTTGGCATTCTATATGCTTCAGTTACCTGAATGTCAGTTTGTTTCGCCATATTTGGGAAGTTTTCTGCTATTACTTCTGCCCATATATTTAAATGTCATTTGTATTGACTCCTTCTTTCTCATTGATGCCTATTAGTGTCACATTGTTCCTCTTTGCATGGTCTTGCAGGTGATGGATTATTTTCTCCTGCATCCTTCTTGTTCTTAAGAGATCCTTTTTTACCTTTTCACTAGCTGCACCAGCATCTTCAAGATCTGAAACTCTGTCTTCACTTTCACTTAAATTGTTTTGCATGCTTGTGATTCAAATTTTGTGTTTCTCTATATCTCTTTGACTCTACTTCATGCAATCTATTTCCTTCCTGTATTACTCATTCAAGGAATCCGTCATTTTTTGCATCTCTTCTTTTTTTATCAATATCTTCTTGAGAAGCACTTATTAATTAATAAAACTATTTTTGATTGTTAGGTTGTCAAATGTTTCTTCTACTCTGATTCTTTTTCCTTGTAGAATTCGAATGAATGTATCTTAGACACACCTTTGATGGTTTTTTCTGCTTTGCTTTTTTTCCCCACTTTTTTCCTCCTTTTGGGTAATATCACTAATTTATATTGATGTATTTCTGGTCACATGTACTTACAGATCACTGAAAGATATTCTTTGCCTCTGTCATGGTGTTTTTTATTTCTAGCATTTTACCTTAGTGTATATTTTTTTTCAAAATTTTATTGATAAACAGATATCAATGAGACAGTTTCAAATCAAATCGAAAGTACAGATTCAACAAATAACACACTGCATATATTCTTCTTGGTGGTTAATTGCTGTACAAGACTTGAGATCCTATTTACAAACGCCATTAGAACAAATCATTCTATTCATTAAGAGAATGCAACTATATATCTATCCTATCCACTTTGAATACACAGATACAAAATGGACATTCATCTGTATGCCCCATTTTTTCTAAGTTCCATTATTGAATATTATAGGTGTATCTTGTAGTTTCTATCTCTGTGCTAAAAGTACTTGCTGTTTAATGCATGTTGTGTTCTTTTCCTATTACATTTTTTAACATATTAATTACAAGTATTTTAAATATTCCATTAATAGTTTATCTGGCTCTAGTTTTACTGATTTACTTGTTGCTGATTTAATGTGTTGCTTTTCTTGCTTTTTTATGATATATTATTATGGTTTGTGTATCATGTCCCCCAAAACCTCATGCAGCCGTAGGAGGCTTCTGGTGTTTGTGACTGACTTTTTTCCATAATTTTATTGAGAAATAATTAGTAATGAGACAGTTTCAAATAGAATTGGTAGGACAGTTCCAATAATTAACACAGTGCATACTGCCTTCCTAGTGGTTATTTGTTGTACACGATGCAGACATGATATCTTATTTATAAACACTATTAGAACAAATCCCTCCATTCCTTGAATTAAGAGAATGTAGGTATATATCTATCCTAACAATTTTGAATACACAGATAAATGGTCATTCATCTATATCCCCTTTTTTTGTTTAGTTCCATCGTTTAAATATTATAGGCATGTGAACTCAGCAAAATAATTCAAAATAGTCCAGTAGTCCATAATAGTATTGGGTACTGTTGTTGTGAATGCTGCACCTGTCCTGGATCAAGTAATTTGCATTACAATGTAAGGAGGGGAGAGAGGCTAGCTGTCTGCCTGAGTTGCTGCCCCTACCTTTGAGATTTTGCTCTTCGCCTCAGCCATGAACAGTTGCTGTTTACCTTGTGCCACTTTCCCTTGGAGCTGGGTGAGTATGGACTGAAACTTCCACTGACTGTGAGCTAAATAAACCTTTACTTCCTTCATTATGGATGTCAGGTATTTCTCCCAGCAACAAGAGAAGAGTAACTGAGACATGTATACTTTTTTGTTGTGAGCTAGGCAAATAGCTATAGAATGATAAACATAAGAAATAGTAGGTTTTATACTTGGAAATGACAACACTTCCATCTGCTGAGGTGTTAGTTTGGATTATTAGCCAAATTAGTTAGGAATTGAGCAGGAACTGGAGCTTGCTATTGCTTCCATTGCCCACCATGTGTCATAGACTTCAATTTCCTCTATAATACTTTATTTTAGGATTAAGGACACTTTATCAGCCAACCTTTTGTTTATGTCCATTCTCTTCATTAAATCTTTCAATTACACTAAGCCTCAAACTAGTATTTCATACTTACAGAATTTCTTCAGCATTAACACACTGTGACTCATTACTTGATGCTCTTTACAACAGTGGGAAGGTATCAGAAGGCCATTCTTTGTTCTCATTAAGTCTGTGTTGGGAAGGTATTGTATCTTCGGAGACCATTTTCTGTAAAGTTATTTTTAATATAGTAGGAAGTTTTAAAGATCTGGGGGATATACCTTGATGTGGCTCAATTCAATATTGGAGAAACAACTTTTAGGTGACAGACCTAGTGCCAGAAGCTTGGGATGCAAATTGATTATGAGTTGACTAATCCCATTCAGAAACTGTGGTACAGAGCACAAACACAAACTGATAAATATGATAATGTAGTGGATGTCAGGACAGCAGAACTTTAGTGTGCTTAAACTCAACAGAGGCCCTTCTTATGCAGTGTGGAGAGTAATACTCAGGAAATTCTTTCTGTATGAAATCCATCCAGACATCTCCTTAAGACATTTTACTTTGTGATTGTTCAGAATGATAATGGTCTGAGATGTGAGAGGGAAAGAGTAAAAAGAGTAAAGGTAGATAAGGGAACTATGGAAAAATACAGTGCTTTCTGAAAATCATAATCTCTATATTATCCAAGGTTTCTTAACAGTGTTATCTCTAAAAAAGTTAAGATTTTTAATACATAGAAATCTGAAATCTAAAATTTGAAATTTGGCCTTCTTACCTATAATGTAAGGAACTTTGGGGAAGTAACTATTAAGGCTCAGTTTCCTCATATATGAAATCTCAACGATGTTTCCTACCTCACTGAGTTGCTTTGAACATTTACATGAACTATCAGCCTTAAAGATACTCTATTTGAAGAGCTACTATTATAGAGATTGTTTTGTCTTTTTAGCACAAAATTGAATTGTTTTCAATTCTGTATATACCAAGATAATAAGCTCATTCCAAGATCTTCTGAGAAGCCCACTTGGAAATGAAAAGCCTCTATCCTACATGTTTTTCCCAGTGACTAATTTCTATGTTTATGGGGAGGACGTAGCTTTCAAGTCAGACTCCATAAAGATGTATCCAAGAATTCAATTCTTGTGGTCATCTTCTTTAAGTGCCTAGGTATCAGCATTTTCTCTAGTAAGTGTAGAGGCTCTATAGAGTTCATAAATCCACAATGTTTTGGCCATAGGTACTCACTTGGTGCATCCAACCACCAAACTGGAATGTACTACATTTTCTGGGCAAGATTAAGAGTGAGCTCTCTTAGGCTCAGATGGACCCTGCAATCAAAGACAGGAGGGCTGTAATTGAAATGTCACTTAACAGTCATGCCAAGAATAATGGAAACTGAGATGACTGAAGTGCCTCGTGATGAGTGCCCTCCTTTGGGGACAAGTAATATGGTCAGAAGAGGAGCAGATGGCAACACTGGCTCTCTTGGTTTCTTCCTTTAGTATATAATCAGTTTTGATTTAGGAATGGGATAGCTGTATGTAGCTATGGAAATCTCTTTAGAAATCTATATTTTTATCTTCTTCACAAATAGAAATAGTTATAGTCAAGGGGCTTGGTAGTGGAGGGGTACTTCTGTGCCAGTCTTCACTCAGTCTTTCTTTCATTTTTTAAAGCATAGGTGCTTTTTATCAGAAAAGTACTTAATACCTTTGGATTTTATATTTGTTCCTTAATGGAGTTTGTGGTAAGGTGAAGGAACACAGACACTAATCCAATAACAATAAAAATCAATACATTTAAGAGGTAATTGCTGCAAAGGAAGGGAGGAATTCTTATAAGTATTCTTTAAATGAGATCATTTTTTAACTAGAGGATCTCATCATGATAGGAACTATAGTAACAGACAGCTTTTTAAGCAGCATGTGCAAGGGTCCTGAACACAGATGGAAAACCATTTTATGGGTTGAAAGAAAAACAATGAGTCTTTTCTAGGGAGGAAAGAGTAATGTGCTGCACAGTGAAGCTGGAAATATGGGCAGCTGCAGGTCGTGCTGAATGTTGCAAGGCATCTGAAAGGCTCTGGTTGTCATCCAAGGGTCTAAAGAAACCACTGAAGATTTTTAGGTGGGGCAGGGTGGGGTCTGATTTAAAAAGATAACAAGTGCTAAAATATGAAGAGGACAGCAAAAAGATATGTGGTTAAGACATTCTGTTTTTGTTTCCCTTTTGTAGATGGAAGAAACTTGAGTAAGTACAAAATGTTAATGGGGTAGATCTAAAGGAGAGAGAAATACTGATTATAAGAGAGAAAAAACAGCCCAGTAAAGGGCCAATATAACAATTAGAATGATAGCCTAATAAGAACGACTTGTATTCTAGGCTTGTCCCTATTTTCCCTATGAAGGTTTGTCCTTTTATTTTCCCTATGAAGTAAGTTGTGAAATCACTGTTAAAAGTGAGGGGGAAGGTGGGGAACTAAAAGGCAAATCAAATGTGTGAGGAGCATGGAACAAGTTTGAAAATTTTCATTAGAAAGATGGGAGAGACAAGAGAGATGCATGTAGGAATCTTGCTGATGTGTGTTGAGGGCACGTTGGTTTTGATGTTCATGATTTTACAATGTGCCAATCTTCTCCCTGTGCTACTTTCTCCTGCAATAACTGCTTGGGTTCCTGAACAAAGAAGAAAAAGATTAAGGGCCAGCCAGATAGCTCAGTGGACTAAAGTGCCTGCTTAGGCAGAAAGCAGTGGCCAGGGTTTGATCCCGGGCTTGAAATGCCAGCCCTGCCCCCAGAGCTCGCTGAGACCAAAACAGACTGGGCATGGGGGCACGTACCTGTAATCCCAGTGCTTGGGAGTCTGAAAACAGGAGAGTCACAAGTCCAATCTACAGATTGAGGCCCTGTAGACCCTCTGAATACAAAAGAAAAGAAGAAAGAAAGAAAGAAAGAAAGAAAGAAAGAAAGAAAGAAAGAAAGAAAGAAGAAAGAAAGAAAGAAAGAAAGAAAGAAAGAAAGAAAGAAAGAAAGAAAGAAAGAAAGAAAGAAAGAGAAAAGAAGAAAGAAAGTGTTAAGACAGCACTAGGAAGAAGCAAAGAGGAAGTGAGTTTAGGGCACTTACAAATATGTTTTTTATAGGAAATGTTGTATCATGAAACTCAAGCTTGAAAAGGAAGGACTTGTAAAAGGTGTCTGATTATACTGGAAGTAAGTAGAATGATAGAGGTTCTGAAGAGGTTGGAAAACACTGTTAGAGGAGTCACAAGCAAGCTAGGAGTAGAGGGATATGTTGGAAACTGACTGAGTGATATTGGTTGTAGACAGGATTTGGGTGATGACAAGTTCCAGGGTAGTGTTGGGAGACATGTCTCCATGAATATTTTTGTGGTTCTTCAGTCTGGGCTTTCTGAGCAGAGAACTGACAAACTTACTTAAATCATGGTTGAATAGCACACATGCTTTAGAAGGTAGAAATAGTATATTGTTCCAGAGAGATTTGGAGAATCTGCTCCCTTGCAGTTAGTTATATACATTTTTGGGTAGTTACAGAGGAGATCTATCCACATTTCAGAGGAAAAGTCTTGCTTTGTCTTTTTCTAAAAGAGATGAGGACAGATGTGAAGCTGCCCTGTATAGGCTTCAAGTCCCATAATCCAAGGATTATCTCTTGTGGCACAGCCTTGCTGCTGGGTACATTTGGCTCTAATCAATCATCTGTTGAGAACTAGGAATTGAAATACTGTTGCTAAGATGCTCTGTGAATAATACATGGTGGTTCTCTAGTGCAGAGACCTGTGTTTCTGGTCAAATAGAGAGAATAATAGAGAAAATAATAGATGGCAACAAGATGGCAGAGAAAGTATTATGTTCAAATGATTGAATCTCAAAAATTAATTATCAGTTCATTCAATGAACATTTTTGTAAGGTTGTTGTTGTTCCTCGCATGCCTTCACGGCACGTTGGCCAGCAGGAGAGTTGTGAGGTTCGAACTCCAGCCACCTGAGGCTGACAGCTTTGTGGAAGCAGCCACTTAAAGGACTGAGCTAGGGCCAGGCCCCCAAAGGGAAAGGGTCGGGATGGGGAACATTTTTGTAAGGTGCTGGTAGACTAGAAACAGCACAGGGGAGCAGAGAGAATACTAAAGTTAATGGTATAGTCAGTGTGAGAAAATAACTAAACTGGAGAAGGGTGAACAATAACAAGAAATATTATTTAAAATACCAGCACATGTTTTTAAATATCTTTGGAGTTTAAATAGATTTTTAAATCATGATGAAATTGGTCTCTATTAAAAGCAAATGGCTTCAAGAAACTTTCTCATGCTACAAAAGATTCCACTTTGCTATTGTATTGTTTTTGTTAAATATTGCCATAATCTTTTAGGGGATACCTAGACTGTATTTTCATTGATAAACCTTAGTTTTAGTGATTCCTTATATTGTAAATCTCTAGCTTTTCTAAGATAAGAGGGCCCTATGGTAGAATCACCTATGTTTATTGCAGTTTCTCTCCAGTCTTTATTATATCACAAAAATAAAACATTTTTCTAAAATGATATTTTATTTTGAAAGTATGGGGGTTGTTAGAACTTAAGTAACAAGAGTTCACTGCCATCCATGTAACAAAAGTATGCACCTGAAATTTAAACATAAATATGAAAAATATACATTTATGTTTTTCATTTAAAATTTAAGTCTCTTTAAAATATCGCAGAGAAAATTATATAATATCAATATATAATCTTAAATTAAGATTATTGGTACAATGTAGACATACATGATGATCACATTCATTGCAAGAAATTTGTACTTGTACATGATACATCTCTGTTCCTCTTTTTTCTTATTCCCATTTCCCTTCCCCTCTTTAATCTTCTTCCCTTCTGTATTTACAAAGCTTTGTTTTTATTTTATCACTTTTTTTCTCATTTTCTTTCTTTCCCCTATGCCCCATCTTCCCATATCTTTCTTTTTGAACAATTACTTCCTGTTTCACAAGATATATTATATATTTTGGTTATTTATATTTTCAGCTTCTCACACCAGAAACATAAAACGATATTTACACATACATGTCCAATTTATTTCACCTAAGAGTATGACCTAAAGTTTCATACATTTAGATAAAAATGTCTCAAGTTTATCCTTTTTATGGATGAGTAATACTCTATTGAATTAAAAAAAATCTTTTTTTATCCATTCATTGGTTGCTGGCCATTTAGGTTGTTTCCAAGATTTAGCTATTACAAACTGTGCTTCTATGAACAAGAGTGCACATGTATTACTGTAGTATAATGCTTTTAATTCTTTAAGAAATATACCAGGAAGGGAAATAGTTAGCCCAAGGTTTTTGGGGAATCTCCACTGATTTCCATAGTGGTTTCACCAGTCTACATTCTCACCAGTGGTGGAGAAGGGTTCCTTTTCCCCTACAGCCCCTGAAGCAGTTTTCACTGATAGATTTGTCGATAATAACTATTCTTTCTAGAGTGAGATGAAATCTAAACATTGTTTTCGCTTATGTCTCTCAAACGATCAGTAATATTGAAAATTTTTTTTCTTGCATTTATTTGCCCTCTGTGCTTCTTCTGAGAAGTGTCTATTTCAGATGCCCATTTTTGGATTAGATCTTTAAATTAGGGAGGGCTAATATTTTCAATTTTTTATATATTCCAGATATTAGTCCTATTGCCTAAAGAACAATAGGCTATGATTTTTCCCACTCTTGGGGTTTTCTTTTCATTCTATTGGTCATTTCTTTTAATTTGAAAAGATATTTATAGCATGAGATCCCAGTTGTTCATTCTTTGCAGTGCACCCCATGCAGTTGGCTTTGTTCATGAGGTCTTTGCCTATATTTATATCTTTGAGAGTTCTACATATTATCTCTTCTAACAGATATAATGGTTTCCATTTTTATATCTAAATCTTTGATCCATTTTGATTTTGGTTGGGTTCATTTTTAGTTTTCAGCATGGAAAGCTAGTTTTTTCAGCACCATTCGTTAAAGAGACTATCTTCCAGTGAGCATGTTTAGCCCCTTTGTCAAATGTAAAATGACTTAACTTATTTCTGCTTCTTTTAATGTTTCCTTGATAATCAGGCCTGTTTTTTTTGCCAGTAGCATGCTGTTTTTATCACAGTAGATCTGTATTACAATTTCAAGTCAGGAATTGTGATGTCCCTTGCTTTTCCTTTGTTCCCCAGAATTGTTTTTGCTATTCTAGTTCTCTTCTGGTTCCAAATGAATTTTAGAAATGTTTTCTCTAGCTCTGTGAGGTATGCTAATGGTGTTTTGATCAGACTATATTAAATCTGTGTAACAGATTTTGGAGTATGGCCATGTTTATTATACTGGTTCTTTTTACACATGGCAAGGGCTATCTTTCCATTTATTGAAACTGATAAGCTTTGGCGACTGCTGATTTGGTATTTCTAATCATAGGAGCAAGATCTATGGTTATATGACAACCTCCAACATAGAGCATAAATTTATATTCAGTGGGTTTTCCTTGTTAAGGTAATTTTTATCCTGTGTTAAAGGGGAATTTAGGAGGGATAGGAGACAAAACAGAGTGATACCTGAAGAGAAATATAATATAATCAAAACTAAAGGGATACAGTTGAGCACCCAAATTTTGCAAAGCTTGAGAAAAGGACAGGAGGCAAAGAATGGAGTAGTAAGCAAAAGAATTTCAAGTCAAAACAGAAAGCCTAGAAAGTGTTCATTCACCCATAAATCTCAGAGAATGCAAAAAAAAAAAAAAAATGAGGAAAAAGGCAGGAGAGAGAAAACAAACCAAACAATAAAAGTCAAAACCAATACAACCTTCTAGGATAAAAATTGGAAAAATTACTTCTAAATATTTCTCTCGTGCCCTAGTTTGGTGTTAGTTTCCTAGTCATAGCTGGAATCTGTACTAAATAACTCTATCAGTAATCTTCAGTATGATTATTGTTGAATGAGGGGTAGATTTGTCCACACCACTGACTCTTTTTACAGGTGTTGGTGGTAGGGTGAGGGAGTGCCCTTGTCTGAAGCTAGCTAAGCCCATTTGAACACTGGTTGCAAGGAAGGCTGTAGTGCCCTTGCCTTGCCAATGACTGCTTGCCTGCCTGACCTCCTGGTCACAGGACAGGGGATTTAATTGTGTCCTTGACCTGGCACTAGAAAAGACTTCTTGGCTGCTTGTGCTTCTGGACTCAGGTCAATTGTGCGGTGGATGTTCCCTTGTCTGGTCACAGGCCAAGGCTGCTTGGCTGCTTGCACAGCCAGTCAAGACAGGGTACTGCTTCTAGTCTTTGTAACTAGGGCTAAGTCTCACTTTTGGTATTCACTGGAGTGGAGTCTGGGTTCCAGCTTCTCTTCAGCCAAGTTTCCCCAGTCTATTGTCCATCTGGAGACTGCTTATTGACTACTGCTACTGGACAGCCCTTCCCACATTCCGCTCTTGGACTTTGGCACTGAAGTGAACTTGGGGTTATTCTGCTCCTGTAATTCAATCCCAGAGCACTTTAAGATAAAATGGCAGCCCTGAGCACCAGCTTTTCCAAATTGAGTGCAGGGAACCACCACTCTTGTTCACTCATCAACCAATGAATGGGGAATGACTGTGGGGGATGACTGTAGAGTGGGCCTCTCAGGAAAATGTCTCATGTTCTCACTGCTGCCTACAACTGCACAAGAATTTCCTTGTCCATGTGAGGCCTCAGCTTCCCAGTGAGGAGTCAGTTTGCATTTTCTAACTCTCTGCCCACCATGTCCACTACACAGCTGCTTCAGATACACTGTGTGGTCTCTGGCCTGCGGTGGTGACATATTTCTCCTGTAGCAGTGAATCCTTTTTATTTTTCCCTGTCATTTCTCCTGTGGATCTTGTGTGACTTGGAATCTTTGATTTCCTCTAGCCTGTTGTTTCCTAACTTGGTGCTTGGTTCTAGAGTGGTCAAGTAGCTAACACTCAGTACTCTTTTTTTTTTTTTTTTTTTGGCAGAACTGGCTATTGAACTCAGGCCCTTGTGTTTGCCAGGCAAGTGGCTATTCTGCTAAGCCAACTCCCCAAACCCTCTGACATTATTAAGAGCTCAGCAGTTTTACATTTTTTGAATTTATATAAGAAATCAAAGTTTCATCTCCCTCTGTCTACTTAATTCAGTCCTTAGAGATACCTTCTGTTATCATTTTTGAGCATAGTCCTGACTAACTTTTCCTGTGCTTTCAGCAATATATTTATACATTTGAATGCATGTATCTACCTATTAATCTCTATTGATATGCTTAGAAAATATGTATATGTGCATATATATGTATGTATATATTTCTTTTTGTCCAAATGGAATCATGCCATTTTTTTTTCGGTACTAGGGATTGAACTCAGGATCTTGCACTTGCCAGATTGAACTCAAGATCTTGCACTTGCCAGGCAAGTGCTTATTCTACTGAGCTATCTCCCTGGCCCCATGCCATGTATTTTAATACTTCTCTGTTTTAATGATGTCACATGCTTTATTCTAGCTATGTATAAATCTATCATGTTTTTGAACCTACCATAGTATTTCACTGTGTGGTACACTGTTTATCATTGTGCAATGAACCTTCTTGAGCTTCCATCTCTTGATAGGGAAGGGCCACATGCATAGAGAAAAAAGGCCTTAATCTAATGACCATTGAGAGACAAGAGCATTAAGCCATCCTCTAACCACAATTTATCTCTCTCTTGTATGATAAATGTACTAATTATTTCTAAGACTCTCCCTCATGACTTCTTAATAATAGGCTCAGGCTTAAGGTTTAGAATCTCACTGTCTAAAAATCTGTTGTTCAGTGTAGAGGAGCTAATAAATATTTAAGTGTGGCTTGTAAAGAGATGAGTCAGTTAAAAACCTGGGATATTGTATATGGTCCCTAGATGCAAAATGCAACAGGAAAGCAGATATGGGATAACATACACAAAAAAGGAAGAAAACTGGAAGAGCATAGTAGTTATCATTCCACCATAGTCTTGACTCTGTCAGGAGCATATGCCACATGCTGTACTAAGTTCCAGTCCTATTTCCCAAAAATGGTTCTCTAAGGCTCTTTGTCTCTGAATTTTTATCTCTTATCCCAAAGAAGACATTGTACCCACTTGAATTGGAACTGTCTATCTCAGTCTGCTTTCTGAGTATAGACTATTGGGACCTTATGGGCTTTCTGTACACACAACACTTATATTCATCATTAGGAGTTGTTATATGCATAGAATGCATCTTAATTCTTTTATTTTGTCTCCTAGACATCCCTGCCCTCCTTGCTCCTTCCAGTTTTTAGCCTCCTATCCATTTGCAGAAACTCTACTTTCATTTATTTCTTCAATTCATTTCTTTCATTCTCTTTTCCTCCTTTCTCATTCCCTTTCCATTATTATTCTACTATTCATTAGAAAAGATCTCCCTACTCGTTTTTCTTCTATTTTATACTATGTTTATTTTTATGTATTTCTCACATGAAAGGAACCATGTGATATTTAAGATTTTGTGTCTGACTTATTTGAAATAATATGGTAGTCTCAAGGTACATCCACTTACCTATGAATGACTCAAGTTTATCTTTAGGGTATAGTAGTACACCATTGTGTATAAATACCCTATACCTTGGGCTTATATCTAGATGTTCCCCCAAAGCCTCAAGAGCTCATAGGTGGGACTTTTGGGATGTGACTAGATCAAGGGTATGACCTATGAATCTGATCCTTAGGTATGTTATACTGAATTAGTCCACTGATTGGTTTAGTATAATCATTATGCATTTTGTCCAGTTGCACTCCCCAAAAACTCATTCAGTCATGGGAGGATGGGCTTTTCCAAGGCAGCTGAATCTAGAGTTTGTAACTGGATCATTGTCTATTGCTGGGATTGATAGTATGAGTGCTACACCCATCTTTGTGGCAAGAAATGCAACTTTTGTAGCTGACAAGGTCAGTCAAATCCCCTCAGGATTTATCCTGAAACCCTGTACTGCACTTTGTAGATCCTTTGTGAGTGTCAGCCATGTTAATGAGTCATGGCCATTGCTTGACCAATTTGCTTTCTGTGAAAGCCTGAGAGAATGTTTTCTCTTCAGGTGACTCTCCTTAGGTGCATTATACACCACCGATCACTTTCCTCTACGGCCCCCTAATCTTCTTGATCAGAAAATTTGGGACACCACTGAGTTACATGATGTTACAGTACAGGTTCTCTTATGAGCTGAGTCCTCACTGACCTTGAAGGGTTAGAGCCAAAATGTTGACTGTGATTGCAGCCCTTCTTTTTTTCTAATTTTTGGTCTGCAAACTTAAGTTGTTAACCCTCCAGAAGAGAAGCTTAATGATATTGTTACTGTATAACACAGGCAGTTGAGCTTAACCTCACTGTCTGTCTGAATATCAAACATCTTAGACACAACATGGAACAGGTATTTTCTATCAAGTATTGATATATTAAATTTTAAATCCCTACAGAATGTGAAGAAAAAAATTAAAAAATTTATAAAAATATGAATAAACAATTATATATTTTTACACAGAAATTTAGCAATCTAACCACATACAGTATTGTAGCAGGACAGTCCTATGACTTTTTTTTGGTCTCTTGTTTCCATTTATTACCCCTTTTTAAAAAAAACATAATAAACTTTTAAAAGAGGAAAAAGCAAGCAAAAGCTTGGTAAAATCCAGTCACAAGCAATCTATCCAAGAAGAGATACAAATTACTGACAAATATGACTAGAATTTTTACTCTTACTCTGACAGAAGAGTAATTTGAATTAAAATGATCAGATAAGAATTTTACTTACCAAATTGTTTTAAAACATGAAATATCCATTGCTGGAGAGAATAAAAGGAAACGCACACTCTCATGCACAATTTCTGGGATTAAAAATATAAATTATTACACAAAATTTCTACATTTAAAACTAATCCTATAGAAATAAGAATGTGATTTTTTATGCTTCATTATTTTATCTTAGGAGTACTTCCCCATACAAGTAGGTAGTCTTTGAAATGACTTTTATTGAGTGCACATTATTTTTTCATCACCATGACATGATTTATTTAAGCATTCTGTTTGAAATATTTTGCTTTTAGGGTTAAGATTTCATTTATAATTTCAAAAAAGATGCACCAGAGAAAATGACTATGATTCTTAAGAAGTTTGGGAATAAGTTATTAACACACTACTTTGGATTGTAAGCAGCAAAATGAAGTAACCAAGTCATAGTATTCCCCTTATGATGCTCTAAGTGATCACAACTAAGTCATTGTACTTGTCATTCATCCAAGGACAACACCAACTCCCTCTTGGCCCTACCCCATCTCTGTGGCATTGCTGTAGTATCTGTAACATTAGCTGCAGTTAGGCATGTACCAGTGGAACGTGAGTCTATATCTACTCTTCATATGTTCTCCAAGTGTTCACTCGTTTAGTATTAGACACCTGGTACATACCATATCCTTACCTTGGGCAGCAAAGAAGACAAGAGAGACAGAAACAGGAAGGTTGACAATATAATTTGAAGCTTAAGTTGAAAGGATTTGCTGAAGAATTTGATGGAGGGCATGACCAAAAGATCAGCAACGATGTCCTCAGGGCTGGAGCAAAGAGTTCTTATATATGATATAGGATAAATAACAAGAGAATAAAAGTTGTGAGATAAAGACAGGAAGTCAATTTTTTTGAATGTTAAGTTTCACTTGCTTTGAGATGTCCAACTGGAAATGTATGGGTCGATTGGTGACAAGAAGCTGCACTTTAGAAGATAGATGCAGGATGAAATTTGTGAAGAAACAGTTGGATAAAATTATCAAACAGTCAAGACATCTGGAAAAGTGACCAAGATGAATGTCTCTAGGACATTATTTAAAGGCAACGTGATAAAAGGAAAGTCAGAATAATATGATTTCCTGAAAATCAAGTTAAGAATATTTACCAAGCAGGAAAGAGTGAACAATGGGTAAAACGATACAGACAGAAGAGTAGACATTGGTCTCAGATAGAGTAAAATTGTTGGAGACTTTAATAGGATCAGTTTGAATAGAGTGATAGAAGCAGAGCCTATAAAACTGTGTTCAAGAAAGGACTGGAGGAAGGAAAATGTGGACAGTACTAAACTTCACGTCCAGATCAGAAGTGAGGAGACACCAGGAGCTACTGAGCATCTGGAATGTGACTATTTAGAATAGAATTTGCTCTGAAAATAGCATGCTCACCAGATTAGTATTTTTTTAAAAATTCAAAGTATCTCAATAATATTTATAACAGCTGCACGTTGAAGTGATATTAGTTTGGGTTAAATAAAATTCTATTAAAATTAATTTCAGTAGTTACATTTTGATATGGCTACTAGAAAACTTAAAATGAGAGTTCTATGTAGCACTGGCAAAAATGGTGTTCTTAAGCAGTTTTACTCTAATGAAGAGAATAAAACATGTGGTAGCTGATGCCGAAATGGATTGAGAGATTTTTTTTTTTCAACTTAGAAAAATTGCAGTATGATTGTCTGTAGGAATAATATGATAGGCCATAATGGTGAGTGGCGTAGCACAACAGGTGTTAGATGATCTACCCTGGGTGCCAGGGCCCGGGGAGAGTGTGAGTGACAGTGACCATTTGCCGTAAGTGACAAGACTGGGCAGAAAGCTTGGTCTGTAAGCAGAAAAGGTAGCACTTGTAGAAGTGGGAACAGTCAGAAGGTCCTCTTCTGTGACTGTAGTGACACAGGAAGCTGATATTCCACTGAGGAAGAGGAGGGGAAAGATATTCTCCTCTCATATAAACTTCCGACCACAGAGACTGAGAAAAGCTGCCTTGTGTCAGATGCTAAGGAAACAAGAACAGAATTTTTCAGGATTCTCTGGATTAGCCGCATTTGTTCGTTACTGAAGACAGAAAACGAATAACTCACCTTCTATTTGGTCTTTTTTGTTGTTGTTGTTGTTTTTTAAACCTCAGTTTGTTTTTGTCAGAGGAGAAAATTGTTTTAAAAATCCCCTTCCTGACCTCTTAAACTTGCTCAGTATTCAGCAAGGTTCTTCCTGTTGCAGGCAGCTTGGGTTTTGTAGAGTTCAGTTGTCACAAAAGTATCTGCATCCAGAACCCTACTTTGATACTTGATAAAATTTTCAATGTGTCTCCTTGTATTATGTTTCCTTCCTTCCTTTCTACTTTTGAGGAAAAATCAAGGGGTGTCTGACCTGCCGCTGCCATCCTGGAGGATACCTTCAGAGTGCAAATTGGCAGCTCCCAGCCTCGTAGCAGCCAGCCTTCAAAGAGAAGCCACCACTTCCCACCTAAGGTCTAACACCAGCCTCAGAGGCAGCTGGATGCATTGGTACACTTAGGTTTTACCCAGTGTAACTTTAAACATTTGTTTTATTCCAAAAAAGCAAATGTAGAAGTTATTTTCGGTATCCCATAGGCATATAGGGTATTTTTTTTTTACACACAAATATATCATGTGGTTTTGAAAATTTTTTCTTATCATTATGTGGAATCCCCAAAGGTTAAAAATAATGTTTGAATAAAGTCTTTATGCTCCTTGGCTCCCTGAACGAGGCACTATGCAGACTTTTGGGTAGTCCACCAAGTAGGGTCCATAATAACTTCTCTGCTTGTGATCCCAAACAATCATATGTAGAGAAGACTGTGAAGAGCTGAGGGTCAGTTTAAGACATTGTTATAGTTTAGATTTTGCATAGAATTGAAATTTTAAAATGGCCTGCATGCTCACTTCCTTTTTCTTCCACTTCTGTCTTGGAGCAATAAGCACATAAAAATACAGTGGATTTATTTTCTATGAAATGGTTACAATTCACCTCTGAGCTGAGGAGCAAACACCAGTACCTAAAAGACCATAAAAGTAGAAGAGTTTATAGGAGGCTCTGAGTTGGCACAGCCAGGCATGAGAGTAAAAGCACTTAGGACAAGTCCTTCTTTTATAGCACCTCCATTTCCAGGCTGCAGCTGCTCTTGGGGATGGTCTCCTGTTCTCTCCTGGCATGCTGCTTCTCTTCCCTTGCTGTCTGTGGCTTGCTTGCTTTTCCTCATCATTTTTCTTTTAATAGCCTCAAAGTTCATCTATGCCTTTCATTGTACTTTCTCTCTTTGCTCCCTAACTTGTTAGCTTTTTAAACACCCTCTAGATTAATCTGGACTTGTCATAATTATTTTCTTGGCTGACTATCGTAGAGTCATTCCATGTTGGGAGACAGTCTGAACTGGAATGATTGGAAATTTGGGGTGGGCTGAGTTGGGTTATACTTGCTGCTCAAAAGCGAGGGATCATTAAAGCCAGCGAACAGAAACAAAAGTAAGCAAAGGAAGAAACAAAAGACAGCAAACAGCCAGTCTTCCTAAGCTTCATGCCTCTCTCTCTCTACTGTCACTTTTTTAAATTTGTGATTTGTTTGGGTTTTGAAAGGGATACTTCAACTTAATAATCTTTCCTAAATTAGGTTATGGTGCAGTAAATCATACCAGTTGGAGGCTTCTTACATCAGAGACATCGATTTTTTTTTTTTTACACTAAGGAGAATTTGAGTTTTGACAGCAGTTTATTATTCCAAGTTAAACATTCACTTTTGCAGTAGAAGCCAGGGTGGAACAAACCATGCTTCTAGGTGTTGTTGGGCCTTGTGTTTAGTATAGGGTTGTGTTAGAGTTCGCTACATAATTTGTAAATGAATTCCTTCGATTTTTATAATGGTGAAAGATGAGTGAGCAGATGGTAAAATACTTTGACTGTGGGTGGAACATGAGACATTGAAGGACACAGCCTACAGGAGGAGGGAGCAGTTTTCTTCTGACTCCATAAAGGATTTGGATTTTAAGATGGCATTGGGTTTAATGCTCCACTTTAATCAGCATTCCATGGCATCATGCAAACCACTATAAAAATTCAAGAAAATTTC
The DNA here is from genome assembly GCF_000260255.1 of Octodon degus. Classification (NCBI taxonomy): domain Eukaryota; kingdom Metazoa; phylum Chordata; class Mammalia; order Rodentia; family Octodontidae; genus Octodon; species Octodon degus. The sequence goes on from NW_004524627.1 coordinate 12,909,142, forward strand.
AATTGTTCAGGAAAGAAAGAAAAAAGGCAGAAAGAAGGGAAGTAGGGTCATAATTACTCTATGACAAAAATTAATCAGGTTTATGATGGAATAAAAATATCGTGTACCTGGGTGTCACATATTCTCATGTGAAGGTGCTAGAGCACTTTGCTGGAGCATTAGACGATTTATGATAAAGTTACACAGAGAAGAGTGAGAACTTTGCTCTTGAACAAGAATATTTTTCATGCTTTTTTGCAAAGAAGCACAATTATTTTAGGGTCTGAAACAGAAATCTGGGAATAATAGCAAAAGATGGAAATACCATCATCAGAAAGCTGTTCCAATTGGTCAGTGACTATAAAGTGGGACTTTTCTTTATTTAATACTTACATTCGGGACAAAAAAAAATTAAGGATGGTCAAAGGCGATGCTCCAGGGCTGATGGGAAGGCCAGACAGCTCTCTGCAGCTCCAGCAGCTACATCTTGGCCCTGCTCACTGCATCCCATGCAGGCTTCTGCTAGCATTTCACGAACACCACAGAGCCTTTAACTGCAGAGCAGCTCACACTGCTAAAGTGCTTTGTGTCTCTGTGACCTGGGCTGAAGCCCACCACAGTTAGTTTGGCATATTTACATTCATTTCCTTTGGGCAACACTGTAAATTCCATGGATTGTGTATTTGATTCTCACTCTACTGCATTATAACATGCATTTGGATTGGTGATACCAATTCTGTAATTTTCTCCAAATTATTTGTGTTGTGAGAAAAAAGCCTGACCATTTCTAAATGCACATACAGTTCAGTAGTGTTAAATATGCTTACATTGCTGTGCAACTTATCTGCAGGACTATTTAATTTTGCAAAGCTGAAACTATATATCTACTGAACAACTCCCTCTTCCCCTCTCACCAGCACCTGGCAATAACCATTCTACTTTCTGCTTCTATGAATTTTGACACACTGAATAACTTAAAAAGTAAATTCATGCTGTATTTGTCTTTTGTGATTGGCTAATTTCACTTAGCACAATATCCACAAGTTTCATGTTGTAGTATTTTGTAGAATTTCCTTCCTCTCTAAAGCTGAGTAACACCGCACTGTATATTTATGCCAGCTTTTGCTGAGAGACCTTGGGTTGCTTCTGGATCTACTCTGCGCTTTCAGTAGTCCATATGGTTCAAGGGGTGGTGTTCTGTTGGTTTTTCTATGATTTGTTCCATGACCTCAATTGTCTTGGTATATATGAAGCACTTTTTTTCTCAGAAAAAAGTCATTCCAGTGAAGTCAGAACCAATATAAACTCAGAAATAAGGCAGAAAATATGGCTTCATGTTCTTTTATTATCTTACAATAAACTCAACAATCTCTAAAGTAATGTGCCTTAATTGTCATACTATTTAGTACTTAAGAAATATCACACTCTATGCAGTGATGTGTTAATTTGTAGATTTCTGTTCAGTGATAATGATTTTGCCCTAGTGGAAAGAAGATTTTTTTTGAGAAAGGGTCTTACTATGTAGTTCAGTTTAGCTTTGGACTCACTGTGTAGCCCAGGCTCGCCTCAAAATTACAGTTATCCTCCTGTCTCAGCCTCCTGAGTACCTGGATTGTAAGTGCATGCCACCATACCCAGCTAGATCCTCATTTTTGAGATAGCATTGAAACACAGCAAGTGCCACCATACCCAGCTTGAAAACTGTTAAAGGTTATAATTTATTACCTTGTGTGACACTGAGTAGTAGTCTAGCTAATCTCCAAAGTCCCACTCCAACAGTATCTGCATATGAGTTCCTTAAATGCTCCTTACACTCATTTTAACTTTTTGCTCATTCTCTCATTAATGAATAAAATAATTTTTTACCATATGCTCATATTTATATGTGAGCCATATTTACAGCTTTAAAGAAATGCTACTTTAGATTTATTTCCTGTCAGAAGAGACAATATCTTTGACTACATTTCTTCATTTTAGTGAGGTTCTTGTTACTAAACTGTACAATGGCCTGGTGATCTTAGTGCAGTAAGTGCAAAGACTACACTGGGATAAAGTTGAAAGTGGCTATTAGAGTTTGGATGTGTGGTTTCTCAGTGACCCATGTGTTGGGAGCTTGGTCTCCAGAGTAATGGTATGAGGAGATTTTGGACAATTAAGAATGAAGGTCCTTTGGTCATTGGGGATGTTGTACTCAAAATGGTACATATTGAGCTCAAAAGAGGCTCAGGCTAGTTCTTGTGTGACCCTTTAAAAGTTCTCATGAGAAAGTTGTTTGTACAAAAAAGAGCAAACCAGGCCATCCTTCTGCCTCTCTGCTTCCCAGTTGGAGATATGACAGCTTACTTACATCTATATATACTTCCACCATTGGTATCTGCTATTGGGTGGTCCAGGAACAGTTAGCCCTCATGAGAGCCTGTGCTACACCACACCACTAGAATTTTTACCTCAACAAGTATGAGCTAAATAAACCTTCTTTTCCTCACAAGTTAGTCTCTCTTAGGTATTCATTTATAGGGATGAAACTCTGATGAAAACAGTGGCTTTCTGCAAAATACAAATAGACTTTAATTTTTTTGAAAATCTTTTATTCATTTGGTACAGGGTCTCACCATGAAGCTTAGACTCATAGTGATCCTCCCCAACACTGGAATTATGGGCGTGTGCCACCATACCTGGTTTGGGTGGCCGGCTTGGCATAGGACCAGCATGGTATGTGGTACTGGGGGATCAAAGCCAGGTCTTTGTGCTTGCCAGGCAGGTGCTAGACCACTGAGCTATCTCCCCAGTTCCTGAAAATTTACTTTTAGCCTGATACATAAAGTTATAAAATTGTGATGTGTTAATAAACATACATAGCATAAAATGACTTATTTTTACATGATTTTTCAAACACACAACAATAAATTTAACTTCTAAATGTATCCAAGCATTGAAAACTAATTCAAGGGCAAAATATATCTCTGTGCTGAAGCTTGGGCAGAGAGCTGCTGGGCTCCTTGCAGCACAGTTCCGCTAGGGAGATGCCATGCCAGGAGGCCAAAGGGAGCTCAAAGTGAGTTTCCCAAAAAGTCGTGGTAGAACTAGCTCAATTCGCACAGTTCTGCAGTCTCAAGAAAATATATAAAAATAAATAAATAACAGGATAATTTTTCATAGGTTCTGTATTCTCATGCTCACCTGAAGCCAAATCCTGCTGTGGAGATGTGCCCATTTCTTGCAAAGGGCTTAGCAATGATAGTTCTGCTGCACACTAGCAAAGGGTAGAAGATTGTGGAAACATGCCAAAGGAGCCATCTCCACTGCTGCATTTTTCTTTCCACCTAGAGGTGTGCATGCAGGTGTGCAATTTAACTGTTCCAGAGATCAATTTATTTGACATTTATTGAAGAACAAGTGACTCATTTAAAATGTTCATGTTTAAAGATTAGAGGGTTTTTTTTTTTTTTTTTTTCTCAAGGATAGTAGTAATATTGCGGTTACCTTTTTACAGCTTCAGAAAGAACAACATGAAGTAATGCTTCACTGAATTCTGCCAAGTTTGCTGCTTCTTTTGCTCCACATGTGTCAGAATACTAAGATAAATGGCTATTTCTGGGCTAAAATTAAAGAAAAATGGGGAAAACAAATGGTGTATTTCAGTGAGTTAGTATGAGGCCAGCATGAACTCTTAAAATTTCCCCTAGGGCTGGGAAGATAGCTCTGCAGTCTAAACACCTGCTTGGCAAGTGCTAGGACCCAGGTTCAATCCCTGGTACCACATGTCATGTCAGCTTTAGAACTCCAGTCGAGGTCCTGACCACCAAAACCGGTCATGGTGGTGCACCCTCGTAATCCCAGTACTGGGGAGGCTGAGGCTGGAGGATCACTATGAGTCCAAGCTGCATAGTGAAACCCTACTCCAAATAAATATATAAAAAGTTAAAAAAATCTCTCCTCTATAATTTAATCATTAACACATTGCAAACTCTACCTTGCAAACAATTTAAGCTATGGTCTCCCTTAGTTTTCTCCATCTGTTTGTGTGAGAGTGTCCTTTTGAATTTGACTTTAAATGAGTCAAACAGCCAATGTTCTGTTCTAATTTGACAGCCATTTGGCTAAATGCAGGGGAGTGGTGGTCTGTAGAGACATGTCCCTGGCACTGTTTATTCTGTGGAGTTAAAAGGATACTAGATTAAGAAATTTATCTTCAGAAGTTGGTAAGACCCCTCTACTTTTAGAAACACTTTCTTAATATGGTCTTCTAATTTTACGACTTTCCACTACTTAAGCAATATTTGCATTTAGGGTGATTCTAGTCCCTCACACAAAATTGATACCCAGCTTTCTTTTTGGTGGTGACTTGAACTTTCACATTGGTACTGTAATAACTCAGGAATAACCACAAATGATTTTTAAATTCTTTTTCTTTCCCATTTATATATTTGGTACAGGGTCTCATTACACATCTCGGACTTGTAGTGATCCTCCTGTTTTCATGATTTTCAAATTCTTACAAATGATTTATATTAAACATGAGGAAATCATGGTCGGTACCAGTGGCTGTTTACTGAGTGTTGGATGGGGTAAGAGTCCTATTTTGGACACACTAACAAGTCTGCTCTCCTGGTCTGTATTTCCAAGATATTTCACCACCTGATTTGGGGGTCATATGTGACCCAATAAGAGGTATGCATTTTTAAGTTTAAGAAATTATTTCAAGTTCCTAAAACAACTATCTAGGGGACAAGGGTATTCTCAAGTTTTTAATTACAAAGAACTTACTAGAAACTAGAAATTGTAGTTGGCCAAATGTGTTACAGACATTTCCTAATTTGAATCCCTACATCAATATATTGAGTTAGAGGATTCCTTTTATGATATTCTTGGGTTTTCTGTTGTTGTCGTTGTTTGTTTGAGACAAGGCCTTGCGAGCTGCACAATTGGTATATAGTTCAGGCTGGCCTTGAACTTACTATATATCCTGGATGGCCTTAAACTTCTGGCAATTCTCCTCTGCTGGGATTAAACCTGTGTGCTAGCTACACCACCCAACTAGATCCTCATTTTTGAGATAATATTGAAGCTTAATGAGAATGGGTCATTTTTGGTAGTCTTATTAATTCTCACTTGGTACCATGATCGTCCAGAAATCATATCATCATTTACTTACACATTGAATCTGATGCTGGAAAAATAAGAATGGTGGAGGGAAAGGGAATAAAAGGAGATATGTTATGTAACTATACCTGTTCCCTACAATGAGTGCAATAATTATTGCAAACGAACATAACAATAAAAATTAAAAATATATAAGATGTTAATTTAAGTTCTCCAAAATAAATGCTCTGATACCATGCAAAAGAGGAAATTAGGTCTGCATCAACAAGCACTCAGTAACTGTTTGCTAATATTTAACATTTTACAATTCTGTTTGATTGGTCTGGATTTGCAAATTATTTCATTAGTTGATTATTTTGGTCAGACATGTTTCTGAAGGGGACTGCAACAATGAAAATTATTTTAAATTTCCAATTATGCAGGCTAATTGACTAAAGATGAGAACAAATGGCAGTATTAATTTCCTAAGTGTTGAAAATCTGTGGAAAAGAGAAGTCCCAAATGAGCTTGCTAACAAATGGCACAGTGAGTGAATCAGCAGGACTGAGCTCTTTGTGGCTCTTTCTCTTTCTGTGTGTCTGCACAGTCTGGGTGTAGTGTAATAAGTTGTTCTACTGAGAAACCAGAGTTGAAAGAATAAGCAGTGCCGATAGAGTAAACAGAGTAAACTATGGCTCTGGGGAAATATTTGTAAGTCCTTTGCAGGCTAATGCACACGCCTTGTCTTTTGGGAATGTGCCTGAAATTTTCTTTTTGTGAACTGCTGTAAACATCTTGTTGCAGCCATTTTGTTTGATTTCTAGACTAGTGCAGGGCTTTGGGTGGCATCAGAAGATTGAAGCCACCTTTCGAGGATCCTGGGCACTGCTCAGGGGACAAACACAGATATTCTAAGCCAAGGTAGCTACACAACCTGGCACATGCACATGAGTACACAAGTGCACACACACACAGAGGAGGAGAGAGAGAGAGAGGGAAGGAGAGAGGGAGAACGACGTGATGGAAAGGATGTTTATTGTTGTTGATCACTGTGGCTAATACCTCAAATTAAATGACAAATCTATCCCCAGTAGAGTTTCACTTTATATTTATCAAGTGCTTGCCTCTAAGGAGATTTAAAGGCACACAGTGTTTGTGAGAACTGGACTGCTGGCTCTATTAAATGGGTAAGTTGGGCTGAAGATGAGTGAGAAAGGGAAATTGAAGAGGGAGTTGACAAAAGAGTTGTTCAAAGAAAATGAACCAAGCCTTGCACTTAGTGGACACAAAGCAAGCAGTGATTCTATAGCACAGCTTTCCTTGCAGAGAGGAGCTATCCTCTGCAGGCAAGTTCTTAAGCCTGAAAGCCCTCACTGGTATAGCCCTGTGCTGTGGGCCCTTTTCAAATGGTTCAAGAACTTGCTTAAAATATGAGTAGCATAACAGATGGACTTTGAGCTTCAGTGGTGAGTGGTGATGGCACAGTTGGGCACCAGGGAGAACAGAGTGGTGGTTACTGACAAGAATGTGTGTGTCTTTTGGGCTGTTCTAGACTTCCCTAGTGACATTTCTCCCCAACCAAGGACCTCCATAGTGCACTTGTAACATGAGACAGATGGATGTCTTGACCGTAGAGGACAACAGCAGTTGGAGTCATAGCACACAATACAGTCCCTCACTGAGATCTTCCTAGAAACTGAAACATGGACTCACCATGGAGACTTGGCGCAGAAGCTCCCCTCCTATGTAAGAGAGTACAAATACATCTCTGGTGTCTATTTGCAGCAATTCAATGTAGCCTGGGTGCTCATGTCTCTAGTTCTCTCTCTCTCTCTCTCTCTCTCTCTCTCTCTCTCTCTCTCTCTCTCCCCTCCCTCTCTCCCTCCCTCCAAGTATTCTACAAATGAACTACATCACTAGCTCTCCTTTTCATCTTCTTCCTGCCCCACATATTAGTACTACATCCTTGAAATGAAACTATTGCCCCATTTAAGCTTCTTAGCAATAGGATTTTCCCTTATGGTGGATGGAAGTGAATCCTGATTTCTTTTCACAAGAAACAGAAGTACATCCGAGAGACAATGAAACCAAGGGCTAAATTTTGAGAGAAGGAAGGTTGAAGTAGTGAGTTAAGCCACTAATAACTCAGAGTCCTTTCTCTTTTTTTTTAGACTGCATCTCCTGAAAAGGCAAAAGACTTTCAAGGTGACATTTGTCCTCTTGGCACTAAACCCAGGATATGGAGATTGAAACAGTCAATCAAAGCCTCCCGAGTGCATGGAGCTATTTTTTTTACAGAGTGTATGTAAATCGAGAACTGCTTACTACATCCTTTGAAGACAATCTCATTCCTTTTTGTCCTGCATCCCTATTTTCTATTGCAATTGTTGTATTTCTCTGAAGCTGCGCCTCCCCTGTGCCATTTCTGCCTGCCTTAGCTGTGCCTTTGGAAAGGTTCTGTACTAGGTCTAGGTGCATGTCACATATAAAAGGAGCACCAGAACACCAGAGAGTGGCCAGAGCTCTATTTATTTACTTTCCAAGGTGGTGGCAGCTGGAAGACTCAAAACACACAAAGTTGTGCATGAGTTATGATGTGATATGTTCAGCTTTTAGCTCTCCACTGGGCAAAGCTTCAAAGTTCATTTCCAGTGGGTTTTCATCAAGGGGCCACAACACCAACCTCAAAATAGGAGTTTGAGGATACTTCCCATCTTACATAACTCACAGATCTCTGCCAGCCAGCTATAACTCTCTAATAATTTAGCTTCCTTCTCTTTGATATAAGGTGGGGTGGAGAATGTAAACCCAAGACCTCTTAATAAAGCATATCTGGGTTGCCACCTAAAGCAAACTCTTTTTGCCTTGAGAAAAGAGCAAACTTTACTAGCAAATTAAAAAAAAAAAAACATGAGTAAGCCTTTACTCAGATAAATTTAGCTTGATTTAGGTCAAGATGGGGGAGGAGAAGAGTAAAGAATCCAAGGAGCCTGTGCCAAGGACTTGCTGAACATGTTAAAAGAAAATGCTGACGGGCATTAAATTAAGTAACAACTGAAGATTACACAAGGGTAAACACTGCTGCTAATGTTTGACTAAAAACTAACTGAGGGCTCTAAGTGCCTCCAGTTAATTTACAGATCAAGCCAATAACAGCCGCAGGGGACTAGGGCTGCTGAGGGCTGGAGAGACCTTTTATAGCCACAAGCCACGTTTTTAAATTTAGAAAAAGAAAACTAAAGCTGTAGGAATTGCTCTAGAAACTCCAAAAAAAGGGAGAAAAGGAGAAAGAGAGAAGAAGAAGGAGAGGATGAGGAGCTAAGAGCCTGTTGGACTTTTAGGAGAAGATAACAAATGCAGTTTTAAAAAAGAGAGAGATCTAACTTTTAAATAACTCTTCTAGGAGGAGTGTGCTAGGATCAGAGAGTTAACTGTTCCTATGGGGCAGGAGCCTTAAATTCTAGACTGTATCACAAGCTTTATCCATGCCAAAGAATGTAAATTCTCCCACATTATCACATAAATCTGATTTAATGTGATAAACTTTGCAACATTTAGCTTTAAGTGAAAATTTACATGTACAGTATACAGTAGATAATTCTGAAATCACAATTTCTCTTCAACAAACTTCTTTTGATGGTTTTAAAATGCTTTTGAAATGGAATGTGTAGTGGACTTAGTAATACAGCAGTTGATATCCTTAGATTAGGTTTTCATTGTGTACTTTAATTTCAAAGGCTAAGATGACCATCACTACTGAACAAGCAAATGTAATTGAATAGGCTAATTTAGGGCTTTCCCCCATTTTTCCACGTGATATATAAAATCTTCCCCCACTTCTCTACCCCCACTAGGATACTTACTTAATGTGTTTATGAAGTCAAAGTACTTAACCCTCACATATCCTGGACTTGAATAGTTGTCTTTCTATCTATCTATCTATCTATCTATCTATCTATCTATCTATCTATCTATCTATCTAATCTAATCTATCATCAATCTTCTATCTTTCTTTCTTTCTTTCATCCATCCATCAATCCATTCATTCATCCAGTTGGCCAGCCATTTATTGGTGAGGGGATTGAACCCAGGACTTTTATTAATAATACACACAACACATAAACATTTGCACTGTTTCCTTCAGCATGCAACCTTACACAATTGTGTTGGGGATGGTAACCTAACTGCTTGGTGCAAGACTCAGAGAAATGAAGGTTGTTTTTCTATTTCCATGGAAATCCATTATCTTCAAATCCCCTTCCTTCTCCTCAATTTTCTTTCTTCTCTCAGGCAAAGGCAAAAAGAATCTCTGCTGCTGAAGACCAGCTTTAGTGTCATATTGGAGGCTTAAAGCAAACATGGTAAGGTCTGGATAACATGGATACTCATTTCTGCATTTGCCTAGATGAAACTTTAAAAATGCTAAGATCCACCAACATGTATCTCTATTCTTTATTTTAAATTCCCTGGATTATTGGGCTGGAGACATAAAATAGGGTGAGTTTGTTTTAGCACTATAAATTTGTGCTAACTTCACTGACACAGACCCTTTGACTCCAGCAGCCTAGTCTGCTTTTCAGCATCCTCCAGGGACTGTCCCAGCATCCACAAACTGAACACCCTGTCTGCAGAGACAGCTGCAGTGCCAGAGCTTTTGCTTTGCTGGAAAAACCAGAACAGAAAAATAATGCTGTCAGCTGAGTATATCCCCACTGCACTTGGTTGACTTGACTCATTTTATGACTTATCCTCAGATCCAAAACTTGATGGCTGACCTGAGTATGCTCACTAGGCCCCTGGGACTCTTAAAAACTTTTGAAAGTCACATGATATTTTTCAGTTCTTACCAACTAGGAGTTTTGCTCAAATGTTCTGATGAGCAATCCTTAAAGATAGAGAAGGAAAGCATGTTAACCTGTAGTAAAACTCAAAGGAAAAGAAACTTCACAAAGACCAGATTAGTAGACATGGCTTGGTCCCCCTTGTCCTCTGTACTGATATTGAAAAGAATGACTAGGAATACCCATGTTTTCTGACTCAGCTTACTGAGAAGATTGAAGATTCTAAATGAGGTAGAGCTTTATTGTATGGAATTTTGGTAAATTCAAACAAGTCACTGTAATTCACAATTTTTTATGTGAATCAATAACTTCAGACTTTATAACACTGTATAATTAATCAACTTGATTGTGAAGATGTGGCATTTGCTTTCTCTTCAACAAAAAAATATACAGCTTTAGGTTACATTTATCTTTTCATGATCATTAACATGAAAAATGAAATTTATATGTGTAATGGTAAATGGTATCCTAACAATAATTGTAATAGATGAAATTTATTTAGCATTTTCCATGCTGTGGTCTAAACAACAACTCTGGGGAATACTACTGTGCCATAAAGAAAGATATACTCAAAACACTTCTAGGAAAATGGATGCACTTTGCATCCATAATCTTAAGTGAAACAGGTCCAACACACAGGTGTAAATATCACACAGTTTCTCAGTGTGAGAAACTGGAAGTGTAAATAAAGACCAAAATATATAATAGGTATTATGAAAGAGAAAGAATATTCAAATAAGGAGGAAAACAAAGAAGAAGGGAGAGGGAAAGGAAAGATAGGAAAAGTAAAAAAATGAGAGGAAAAAGAAGGAAAATATGGAAACAAGAGCTTTTGTAAATGGGAAGGAGGGAGGGGTTGAAGGGAGGTTAGAGGAATGGGAAAAAAGCCCGTTATACCATGTACAGGGACAAATTCTCTATGATGAATGTGATTGTCATTTTTTCCAAAAAATGCCAATAAAAGCTAATTGAGAAAAACCTAGAGTACACAGACTATGTCTATCTTGCTGCAAAGATTAAGAAGAGGGACACAGAGAAATGAATAAGGTGTCCAGAGCCATACAGTAAAGATGAAGGGACCCAAACTCAGTCACACTGTCTTATTCTACCTAATTGTGGAATCTACTAGTGAGAGAAAATGTCATCACCCTACATTTGTAGGCATAAGTTCACCGTTTTGACTTTATCAGAGTGCTCGCACCTATTTAGGCAGTTCAGATATTTTGTACTGTGCTGTGGGAGGAGGGACTGGATTTCATGAAGCCTAATCAAATTCCACACTATGATGCCTAAATAGTCCACTTCCTCTCACCATTTGAAATGCACTTCTTAAGAGTGAGCTATGTTACTGTACTGAGAAAGACTAATAGCTGTGCTTAGTTTATCACATGTCAGACATTATTCAAAGCATTGAACATTATTTTATTCTCACAAGTGGGGTAGATATAAGCATGTCCATCCTATACATGGGTGAACTGAAGCACAGATGGTTCCGTTCGTCAGTTGCTAGTGAGGAGGTTGTACAGGTGGAGTCACACCCAGGCCGCTCAGGACCCATGCTCCGAATGCTGCAGTGTTTCATCAGTGAGCTGAGGGCTCTTCAAGAGTTTGAAGACTAGCCATGAAATGATTCCAAGTACATAATTTTGGCTGAGTTCTATCACAGCTGATTACAGAAGTGGCTATCTTATCACTGACAAAAACAGAGATGTTACTGCTATTGCTGCTGTCATGGCAGAATATTCTAGAAGAGATCCTACCCAGGAGTCTAAATGGAGCATTACATTTACATCTGTGAGTGTGCTATGTCTAACTTTTCTCTTTATTATTCTGTAGTTTGCCTACCGCAGAGCACAAGCTGTGTAATAATAATTTCTTTTCATCTGCAATATCTTTCAGTTTGTACAGGAAAATTCTCATACAATTCCTTATCTGATATGAACTAGACCAGCTCTATAGAATGAAATTAGAATCTTCACTGTATAGGTAAGTAAACTATAGCTTAGAGACTTCCCGCTCCCCCCACCAAAGCCACAAAAGTGGTCAAAGGGTTAGACATAAAACCTGTCTTCCTGATTTCAAGCCAAAACATGGTGAACTCTATCCCCAGTTCCTTCTGCAGTTAGAAATACCCTAGTCACTTATGGTAGAATTTTATGTGGAAGATCTCAAAGCACTCACAAAAGGCTACTACTACTTCCTTAGGATGAGTCTTCCCATGAGCTAGCTGGACACTAACTCATCCAGACAACATATGCATTGACCACACTGTATGTGAAGCTTGCATCTGCTGGCTGCAGTAGTCACTCGGGGCAGTAGATAAGAATTTTGTGACTACTAGGTTTGAGGACACAGGTTGGAAGCTGAATCTTGACCAGCTTTTGTTACTTGTGGGTCTGTGTCAAAGACTGCGCAGTGACTGTGTAGAGAAGGGGAGTACACTTACCATGCTCTGAGTGTTGGCTTCTGCCCATTGTAACGGAGAGGAAGTACTGCTTCTCTTTTAAGAAAAAATATTATGTTAGACTTCTTGACAGTGAATGGGGTTGAGTTCCCAGACTCCCTTATCTGGTAACTTCCTTGGATAGGGTACTGGCCCTGGGAGAATTAGATGGCTAACCTGTTTCCTCCAGTTTTCTCCCAAACAGGGAAAAGCTTAGCTAGAGGATGGGCCCTGGCATCTTAGCATTTAGGGCAATTTAGGCACTTTCCACAGCTCTGCTTGTGTGACTAGAAGCAGGGTTTTAGAATACTACATTCTCCCATAATATGGCTGTCCAGTGCAGAAGACTTCCTTAAGAAAAGTTTATCCCTGATTCCATCAGATGGAGAAAGAAATAAGAAGAGAAGCTACAGCAGAAAAAAATGCATTAAAAAGTTTGTAAAAGGAAGACTCACAAAGCCCCTTTTCTGAGAAGCTTTTAAGCAGAAAGCTTACCAGCAAGGCACTAGCAGACATATACGGGCACGTTAATGTCCCTAAAATAGAGCAGGAGCCAGTAATAACAGGGTCGGAGCAACAGAACTGTACAACTGGTAGGGAAATATGTGCAACACCACACCATTAGAGTCAGCTATTATCATCCTTGTAGGCCTGGGTCCCCAGCTCTGGGGCCCAGACACTCAGGCTGGAGAAGTATACTGCTTCTGAGAAAGTACTCTCCATGATCTGATACAGATCCCTGAAAATTAGGAAAGCTGTGCATGGAAATTGACCCGGATGTCTTCTGTGTTCTGGGTACTTGGGTGGAAGCTGTGCACTTGATTATTTGGACAGCTGGGGTAGTAGATGCCAGCTGGATCGAGAAGGATGAGCAGTGTTATGTGTTTTGTGTTAGCGCATGGGTGTGCACAGTGGCAAAAGCTGTGACTGAGAGTTGTGCGGCAGTGATATACAACTAACAACAGAACTTTCTGAGACTGGGGCCTTGACTCACAGATCTGCTTGTCCACGTGTCCCGTTCTTTGGACTTTTGGTTATCTACTTCTTTGGGATAACAACAAACGAGATTTTTAAAGTTTCTGAGGTTGGCATCAGCCCCAGTCACTTGCCTGCCTGTTGCTCTTTCACTGTAAAGCAGCAGAAGTGCTAGCTTCTGTTACACTACTTTCTATTTCTATGCAGAACTCTGCAGAATTACTGTTTTCTTTGTGTCCACTAAAAATCACCTTCCTCTGCTGCCCTTCACCGGCAAGGCTGAGCAGCACTCTGACACATTCCCTCCTCATCACCGCTAACACCCAGCATGCCTTGGCTGCCCTAGCGAGCACATGCTTTTAAATGATCATGCCTTACCTGGACCTACAAAAACAAATAGAACTGACAATGTCCCTGTGGCTCACAGAGAAACCTTCGAGTATGCTGTCCCTGCTGAGTTGGGATTTGCTTTGACTTTCTTCCCAGACTTCTTCACCGATTATGCATGTAGCTGCTTCAGGCAGTGCAAAATGCTTTCTGTGCTGCTGGACACGAAATGTGCTCTGGAGCACCCTGTGCACAGGCTTTGGGATCAGAACTGGCTCAGATGTTGATATCATCATCTACTTCAGTTATTTTTCTCTGCGTGTCTGTACAGTAAATATTTTTAAATATTGCACCTTAGTTTTCCTACCTACAAAACAGCAGAGCAGCACTATCTGTCTATAAAGGGTTCTTGTCAGAATCAAACAAGATAATAAATGTGAAGGACTTAGTGCACTGCCTAGTATGTGGGCAAATGTTAGTTCAATAAAAATTTTGCCAATACTACCATGCCCTTCTTTTTTCTTTCACAAAGTAACTGATCTGAATACACATCTGCTTATGTGGAGGGATCTCATGGCTTGGAAGACAGAGAGAGGGACCCAGAGCAAAGTAAAAGACATATCTAACTGCATTATCACCATGTTTCCCTCAGTAGGCACTGGCCTACTTCTTCTGACTTTTTCTTATCGGATGTTCTTAGACTGAACGCTGAGGGGTAATAGGAAGCTGACATCCACAGGAAGCTTGAAGAAAGGAACTTGAGTGGTCATTGCATTTGTAAACTCTTGCATCACTAGGTGGGCATTATGCATGTGAAATGTGCAGGGAATGTCAGGGAATACCCAAGACCCACCCTTGGACTCCTCTCTACAATGAAGCAGTTCTTTCCCTTGCCTTCCTCTCCTAGTAATAAAAATTTGAAGCCCAGGATCCAGTAAAATACTTGAAGGAAACTAATGATGCAAAAGACTAGCTCTACTTTCCAAGGCAGCAGCTCCTCCTCTAGGGTCATGTAAATGATTTGTACATGTCAGTGTTGCTGCAGGTAGGCAGTGCTAGTGTGAGGCAGGAGATTAGGGTGTGACAAACTGGCTGAGCAAGTGAGCGTGCCAGGATGTCTGGAGAAAATCAGTGCTAATGAGAAAGCACTATTTTCAATTTTCAGGAGAGCTCAAATAGGATTTGGATAGGGAAGTTTGCACCTTATGTTAGCCTGAGATACAGGAGATGCAAAGACTGCCACCATTAAGTTTTTGACCACTGTACACTCTCTCACCCTGCAGAGTGCAGTTCTTTTCCCATTTTTAATTGGCCAACACTTGCTCTGCAAAGCATGTTTCTTTTCCTAACTTTAATAAATATCAAACCTCTCTTCCTTTTTTTTTGTGCAGTTGTTTGATCAGGACAAGAACAACTTAGTATCTCTAAAAGGAGTCCCAATCTCCCCAAAGAAGTTGACTTATGCAACAGAGGGGCAGAACTGGGAGCAAATATTAGAAAACCTTATTTAGCTCAGTTATTCATAAGCCAGAGCTGCCATGGCTCTGGCCTTGAGTGAGAAGAATCAAGGCATGAGCCCTTCCAGATGAAGGACCAAAGAGAAGACTCTCCCTTTCAACTTTTTCTGTGTATAATGGCTGAGCAAATTGCCAGATATAGAAACAACTCTCCAGGACAGATTAAAAGGCAGAGAGCAAAACAAAAACAAACTTAATGAAATAAATAAGTCTATTTCTTCATACACATACAATCCAGGAGTTTTGTTTGAGGTAGACTAGGCCTAAATGGTCAACTCCAGACTTGGGGAGAGTTGGTAAGCCTACGAGTTTGAGTTTAAGCATACCCAAAAACCCCTTCCCCTCTCCTTTATGGTAGATCTCTTTTCTCCAGAGTAAGATTTAATATAAGCAAGAAAAATTCTCCCAGGGCTAGTTATTAAGCAAGAATATTGAGAGGCTTTGACAAATATAAAATGTTATATGTAGAACCAAAAGTAAGTCAGAGTTATCTACGTCAATCGAGACCCGGAGTTTCCACTGAACACTGCAGTCTCTTAGTTTATTACTCTTTCCTGTGACACCCCAAGGTTCTGTGTTATGTGGTATAACTTCTTAATGTGGCAGGCCTCAGGGATGGATTGAGTTAGGCAAACTATCCCCTTTTATGCCCTGTGTTCACAGACAACTCTCCAATACGGTAATATAAAACCACAGATAGCTTTCTCTTTCTTTCTTCTTTCTTTCTTTCTTTCTTTCTTTCTTTCTTTCTTTCTTTCTTTCTTTCTTTCTTTCTTCTTTCTTCTTTCTTCTTTCTTCTTCTATAGTTTTCTTTATGGTGGTGTTTAAGTGAACTAGGAAAGCAGCTCAACTCTGTATAGAATAGAAGTACCAGAGAAGAAAATAGGTTTTTGCAGAAATGACAAAACTGAAAATCTTCTGAAATAATTTGAACATTATGCTTAAAGGCATGTTTCTTTGGTGACTTATAATTTTCTGTAATTGGTCTCCAACCTCAAATCCACCCTAAGGTGTTGCTGCTACACTGTTACTCAGGAGAACCAAGACTTTCAGACTGCTCTTCAGCAGCAGCCCACAGGGGCTCAACATTTGACAGTCAGACAAGAGAGCAGAACAGATTCAAACAGGATATTTCTCAGAACTTCCTGGAACATCTACCCTCTACTATGTTTTTCCCTGCCTCTCTGCCTGCCTCTCTCCTGCTGCTCTCCTTCCCTCCCTCCCTCTATCCCTCCAGCTCTTGCTCTCTCTCACTTGCTTGTCTCTCTCTATCGCTCTGTCTCTCTGTCTCTCTGTCTCTCTGTCTCTCTCTCTCTCTCTCTCTCTCTCTCTCTCTCTCTCTCTCTCTCTCTCTCCCTCTCTCCACAAACCCAGCATGACCCATGACTGAGACAGGGCCAGTATGCACTCAGCATGCCAGGCCAGGCCAGGAGGACTCCCCTCCTGCTGGCTGGGCTCCCGAGCAGGCATGTCTGAGCATGTCCTGTTGAACCCAGGCCAAGTTTCAGATGAATTTGCCTGGGTCTGGGGCTGGAGTTCAGGCTGGCTGACATGGAGACTGATCTGTGGGTTGTCAGCAAAGAAAAAGAAGCCTCCAAATGAGCAACAGAAGATTGCATGCTGGCTGCTAAGGGCCAGCTTTGGCTCCAGTTGGAAGCTTGAGAAACAAAAATGTTATGCAGAACATGTATCTAGGGACTCTGGGTTGCCAGGGCAGAGTGTGAGAGGAAAGTGGTTGACTTCCAAGAGACAAAGACAGCTTCTCAGGATTAGGGCTATTCTGATATGAAGGCCATAGTAGTTGTTTGACTGTGTTTTAAAATTCTTATAACTACTCCTAAAAATGATGGATTCAACTGTGTGAAAATTATACATCAGTAAAACTGACTTAAAGAAAAATAAAACTATAGTAGTTTTGGGGGCCATTTAAAATCTAAACAACACGTTGAGTAACTAAGGTTTTCTTTTTTTTTTTTTCCTAAGGTTTTCTTAATATTTGGACTTCATTATTTTGTTAAATATTTCGTGATAAGTCTTCACTCTTTAAAAGCTAAGAAAAGGAATAAAATTTTAATTGGGCATTTTATTCTATTTAAAAAAATTTTTGGAAACAAAATCAGATTTATGAAGAAGAAAGCCTTAATTTTTTTTTTTAACTGTGAGTCAAACTTAAGACCTTACAGTTGCCAGGCAAGCGCTGTGTCACTTAGTTATATTCCCAGCTCCAAAACATTAAGTTGAATTAATTTTGCATTTCCAAAGTCACTGATATGGAGAAAATTTAGGGTTTCTAAAGGATGATGTATTTAGAAAACCTGGAAAAATCGGACATTAAAATTAATAGACCACTACAATGCATGAATGTGAAATATTAACAATGTTCACTACCAGATAACAGCTATAAATTTAAACTATAAATTTAAAAAATAAAGCAAGACAAAACAAATAGTAACAAGATAAATAATATCAACAAAAACTGCAAATGGATTTTTAAAAATATAAAGGCTCTCTCTGAGATTAGTTTTAAAATTTAACTAAATTAACACTGAAATAGAATTGAATAAATCAAAACATTCTAAATTATTAGGTGATGCTACTTTTTCTCAAAGATTATATCCAATGAGTCTAATCAAAATTCCAACTGAGATGTTTTTGATGAAGATATGACTATAGAATTAACCTAAATACTATATAACTGAATAACAGAATGATTTACAAAATCTGTTATAAAGTTTTAATAGCATGACACTGGTACAATAAATCCCCTAACAAACTCAAATATATTCTTAAATAAGAGCTTAGTATTTGTAAACTTGAAACATCTGTAGACAAATGGATACAACTTGAAAAAAATAGAGTTAAGTGAAATAAGGCACACACACAAGCCTAAAGATCACAGGGCTTCTCTTATATGAGGAACTCCAAATATATATCTAAGCAATTTTTTTCATTTACAGTACTAGTTTCTCTTAGTTCACTGAAGAGAACGTTTTGTGCTATCATCTGTTGTTTCTCTCTCTCTTTTTTTTTGGTAAGGCATGGTGATT
>NW_004524627.1:12927452-12942126 GCF_000260255.1 Octodon degus
TTTTTTAATTTTTTTTTTCAGAACTGGGGATTGAACTCAGGTCCTTGTGCTTGCCAAGCAAGTGCTTATTCTACTGAGCTATCTCCCTGGCCATATTTTGATCATTATTTTAAGATTATGGTACATACTGTGTTGACTATTATTATTCTCCAATTTTTTTGTCATGAAGCTTTTCACACAAGTAGGAAGAATTTTTTTTTATATTTTCTTTGTTAATAGCTACATGTATTACATTAAAATTAAAAATAATTTACATTAAAATTAAAAAAAGAATTTTAAAATAAAAGTATTTGCTAAAATCATTTAGTTAGTGGAGAAAGTGAAAGATTATTTCAACAAATAGTGTTAATGCAGTTAGTTAACATTTTGAGAGGAGAGAAAACAAAATACATCCCAAAAAGCTTGAAGTAAACAATTAAAATTTATAAAAGTTGAAAAAATATACAAAAATAATTAAAAATTTCAGGCTCATTATTTAAAATAATTGAAAGAAGATACCAATGTTCATCAAATTGGGAAATATTTTTAAAATTTTCAAAAACCTAATTAATTTGATATTTCGGTAAAAGTTCAGAAAAAATTCTCATAGAGTGCTGATGGACGTCAAGATCTTTCAGATTTTCTGTTTGAGAATGTAATATGCATTCAAAAATTTAAAGGTATTGATAACACTCAATATAATGACTCCTTTTCAAAAAATCTATCCTTAGTAAATAGAAAAGTTATAAACAAGAATGTTTAATGCAGTGTTACTTATAACTGAGACTATAAATATAGTTTTAGTTAATTATAAAATATCTGAGGGCAGACCAGATAGCTCAGTGAATGCACATCTGTTTTGGCAGACTCAGGGACTGGGGTTCGATTCCCGGTGTGCCCTGCCTGCCCCGTCCCCAGCGATTAAAACAGCAATTGAGACTGGGCATGGTGGCACGCGCCTGTTATCCCAACCCTTGGGAGCCTGAAAACAGAAGGATCAGTACGGCTCCGATCTGTGCAGTGAGACCCTGTAGACTCTGTAATAAATAAATAAATAAATAAATAAATAAATAAATAAATAAATCTGTAATCACAGACTACTGTGTAGAGAATGTAAATTTGGCTATTCATGTATGTGTACACACGTATCACCCAAAAAAAGACAGAAGGATTTGCACAAGTCATTAATAGTAGTTGACAATAGAATGGAATTCTGAGTGGTTTTTAAAATTACCTTTTTTCATATTTTCTTTTCAAAGAATCTATTAACCTTATGATTAGAAGCATAAACCCTATTTTTTGTAATTATCTTTGTTATCAAGGGCTCCCCCTTCTGCTCACGTCAAAAATTATGGAGTATTGACCCATTTTTTAAAAATTATTTTCCTTCTCTTCCAAAAAACCTCCAGGCTTGGTCTTTGTGACATTCTTCATTTCTCATTCACCCTAGAAACAAACTCTTATAATCTGAGATTATATTAAAAACTTTTCTTTTTAATTGGGACATAATTCATAAGCAGTAGTCTTCTGAGTGAAGGCCACAATTCAGAAACTTTAAATTCCCAACGCTGTATAACTGTCACCACTACCTAATTCTAGAACATGTTTATCACCTCAAAACGAAAACTTTTACTCATTAGTAGTCACTCCTAATTATTCTTTCTCCCCTTCCATGGTAATGACTAAGCCATTTTCAATGGTTGTGGGATTGCCTATTTCAGATATTTGATGTAAATAGAATCACACCATAAATGGATTTTTGTGTCTAGCTTCCCTTAGTTTCTTCAAAGTTCTTTCATATTGTAGCAAGTATTTGAACTTCATTCGTTTTGTGATGAATAACATTCCCTTGTCTGTTGTGCTCAAATTTGTTTCTCAGTTGATAATCCTTAGAATGCTATGATTTAGATCTAAAATGTTCCCAAAATCTCATGTATTCAGAAGTTGAGCTTTCAGAATTTTATTGGACCAGGGGGGTGCTGTGCTCATCAGTGGATCAATCTATTGATGAATTCATAGATGAATGTGGTGGTAGGGTCCAGTTGGATGGCGGTGGTTAATAAGGGCATGACCAGGAAGGGTGTGTTATCATTCCTGTCTGCTCCTTTTTCTCTGATTTCTGACTGCCATAGAGTCAGCAGTTTCCCTCTGCCATGACCTTTTGCCATATCTTTTATAGTTTGGAGTCATCCAATCAGGGACCACACTCTATGAAATTTTAAGCCAAAATAAAACATGTCTCTTTAAGTTATTCATGTTACATATTTTGTTCTAGTATGACTAGTACATGGAAATTTGGATTGTTTACAATTTTGAGCATTATAATTAATGTTGCAATTAATATTCATATGTAAGTTTTTGTTGTATAGTCTAATTTTATTAGACATGCACTTGTACATGAAATGGCTAAATCATATTATTACTCTTTGCTTAGCTTTTCTAGGACTGCCCAACTGTTTGCCAAAGTAACTGCAACATTTTGTATTCCTACCAACATTCTATGAGAGCTGCAAATTCTTCTTTTCCTCACCAGTACACATTAAATTTTAGTCATCTTAGTGGGTATGAAAAGGTATCTTGTTATGATTTTATTTGCTTTTTGCCAATGACTAATGATGAACATCTTTTCAGCAAGTAGCTTATTGGCTATTTGTATTTCTGTGTGAAACTATCCATGGAAGTCCTTTGCTTGTTTTTTGTTTGTCTTGGGGTGTGTGTGTGTGTGTGTGTGTGTGTGTGTGTGTGTGTGTGTTGAAATGTTCTCACTATGAAACTAAGGCTGACTTTGAATTCATATTTCTCCTACTTCAGCCTCCTGAGTGCTAGGATTACAGGTATGTATTGCCACATCTAGTTTCTCTGCCTTTTGAAAAAATACTGAATTTATCTTTTAAATTTTTGAGTTGCAATAGTTTTCTTTCTCTATATTATAGATACTAGACTCTAACCTGCTGTCTAATTTCCAATTTTTTCCCATTCTGTTCATTGATTTGTACTTTTTGGAAAAGTACTTCACTTTGAAGCACAAAAGTTTTTCTGATGAAGTCCAATTTCTGTTTTATTCTTCTGTTGTTTGAGCTTTTGGTGCCATATCTAAGACAATGTCACATCTAAAACATATCTAGGCAATGAATATTGCCTAAATCCAAAGTCATACATTTTGCAGCTATGGTTTCTTCTATGAGTTTTATACTTTTAACTTTTGCATTTAAACACATAACATTTTATAATAATTTTTGCATATGGCATGAGGTAGCAGTCTAGCTTAATCTGTTTGCAGTGGTATATCTAATGGTTTCAGCACCATTTACTGTTTCTTCCATGGATTTCTCTTTCTATACATTTCAAAAATAAATTAACTATACATGTAAATTTATTTCTAGATTCTCAATCATATTCCATTGGCATATATCACTATCCCTACCACTGGATTGCTACAACTTTGGGCAATGCATTTTCAACCTGGAAAGTGTTAATCTTTCAACTTTGTTCTTTTTATACTGTTTTGATTATCCTGGGTCCCTTAAATTCATATATGAACTTTATAGGTAAAGGAAAAACTAAAGATTAATTCAGGGAGGTTATCTCAATATTAAGTATATTGGTTCATGAATACAGGATTTATTTAGGATTTCTTTAATTTATTTCAGTGATATAGTTTTTGGGTTGCAAGTCTTATACTAACTTCATTAAATTAATTTCTAAACATTTGAATTTTTAAGTGCTCTAAATGAGATTTTCTTAATTTTATTTTCTGATAATTGGATGGTGATTAGAATTATACAAACAACAATATTTGTCTCCTAACCTGTAACCCTGATGTACTGATCTATTCTATTCTATTCTATACTATTATGTTCTATTCTTTTCTACTCTATTCTATTCTATTTACTTTTTTAAAAATGTATCTGCTATAGGGTCTCACTATGCAGCTCAGATTCATTGTGATTCTCCTGTGTTCAGCCTCCCCAGTTCTGGGATTATAGGCATGTGCTACCATGCCCGGTCTCTGTGGCCAACTCAGTGTGCCCAGGGGCAGGGTTGGCACAGCATGTGATGTCAGAGATCAAACCCCAGTCCTGCATTTATGTAAGCAGGCACTTAATCTGCTGAGCTATTCGTGGGCCCTTCTGATTCATTAACTGGAATGAAATTAGAAATCAATAATCAGTGGAAATTTTAAAAATTCACAAGTATACCAAAATTGAACCATTAAATAAACCGTTAGAAGAAATGAGACAATTATTATTTTCCTCTCTGGATTTTGGAGGAGTTTATAAACAATTGGTTTTCATTGTTCTTGAAGTATTTGGTAGAATTTGTAAATGAGACTACCTGGTGTGGGTTTTACTTTGTGGGAAATTTCTGATTATTAATGAAATCCCTTTACTTGTTATAGGTTTATTTAGATTTTGAGTTTGCCTGAATCAACTTTAGTTTCAGTGTCTTTCTAAAAGCATGTCCATTATATCCAGTTAATAAAATTCATTAGCATATAATTACTCAAAATATTACATTGTAATCCTCTTTACCTTATAAGTAAAAATTGTTATTTTTGTAAGACTAGTAATATTGCCCTTTCTTATATTTCTAAGTTATAAATATCAAAACCATACCAAATATGTACTTTAATCACAATGGAATTCCCAATGGAAAGAAATTAGAAATCAATAATAAGTGGAAATTTAAAAAATTCACAAATATAACAAAATTGAACCATATATTCCTACATGATAAAATGAATTGAAGAAATCAGAAAGTAAATTAGGAAATACTTTGAGAGGAGTATAAATGAAAATAAACTTATGAGTAGAGCTACAGAGCAATAAATGGAAATTTAAAGCTACAAATAACTATTTTGAAAATGGATATTTCAATTCAATAGCTATATTTCTGCCTTAGAAAAATAAGAGCAAAACTAATAAAAAACAGAATAAAGAAAAATAAATATTAGAATGAAAATAAATAAAGTAGATAAAAGAAAATGGAAAAAAGAAATACAACTAAAAATTTGTTCTTTCAAAAGATCAACAATTTGAACAGCTCCAGCCACTCTGCCACCTAGCTCTTGTGTTCCTTTCTCTTGGTGGGCTCTGGGGCCTCAGCACCATGGCCTTTAGTCATGTTGGCTTCTGGAAGTTACAGTCAGTTTAGGGGTGAGCAGCAAAGCTATTCTTCCTATGGAAATCAAGGCAACCAAGGCTATGGACAAGCATCACTAAGCTATGGACAAACATCGGATTCTTCATATGGACAGAACTATGGCAGTTACTCCAGTCATGGACAAAGCCAATCAGGTTATTCACAGTCTTATGGTGGTTATGAGACTCAAAAGCAGAGCTCTTATGTCCAGAAATTTATAATAACCAGGGACAGCACACAAAATCATCAGGAGGCCAAGGTGGAAGAGGACCTTCATATGATCAATCAAACTATAGTCAGCAAGATTCCTATGACCAGCAGTCAGGATATGATCAACATCAAGGCTCCCATGATGAGCAACCAAATTATAATCAGCAGCATGATTCTGGTAATCAAAACCAACAGTTCTATCATTCACAAAGGGAAAACTACAGTCACCATACACAAGATGACTATCATGATGTGAGTAGGTATAGAGAAGATAATAGAGGAAAGGGCAGGTCACAGGAAGGAGGTAGAGGGTGTGGGAGATATGACAAGGATGGAAGAGGTCCTATGACAGAATCAAGTGGTGATGATCATGGTGGCTTCAAAAATTTTGTGGTCACAGGGATTATGAACTCAGACCAGATACTGAATCAAAATGTGATAAAATTTTGCCTGAATCAAAATATTTCAGGCAAAATTCAGATAAAAACACAATTTTTGTGCAAGGACTTGGGGAGGGTGTGTCTACAGATCAAGTGGGAGAGCTCTTCAAAAAAATAGGAATTATCAAGACAAGAAAGACTGGAAAGTCAATGATAAATCTTTACACAGACAAAGACACAGGGAAGCCAAATGGAGAGGCAACAGTGTCATTTGATGACCCTCCTTAGACTAAGGCAGCCACTGACTAGTTTGATAGAAAAGAATTCCATGGCAACATCATTAAAGTGCCTTTAGTCACCCAAAAACCTGAATTCATGAGAGAAGGTGGAAGTGGAGGTGGGCGGTGAGGCCATGGAGGATAATAGAGGCCATAAAGGCTTTCAGGGGAGAGGTGGAAACTCCAAAAATTCCGACTGGGTTTGTCCTAATCCATCATGTGGAAATATGAATTTTGTCCAAAGAAATTCCTCTGATCAGTACAATGAGCCTAGACCAGAGGACTCTCATCCCTCAGGAGGAGATTTCCAGGGGAGAGACTTCGGAGGAGAGGGGGCTCTACAGAGGTCATGGGGGCAGAGGTGGAGACTGAGGCAGTTATGGTGGAGACAGAAGTGGTGGTGGCTATGGTGAAGACAGAAGTGGCTACAGTGGAGACAGAAGTGGAGGGGAAGGTATGGTGGAGACATAAGTGGTGGCTAAGGTGAGGATAGAGGAGGTGACTATGGAGGAGATTGAGGCAGCTATGGAGGAGATTGCGGGGGTTATGAAGGAGATTGAGAGGGTTATGGAGGAGACCGAAGTTGAGAGGGCTATGGAGGAGACCGTGGTGGTGGCAGTAGAGGCTATGGTGGAGACTGAAGTGGATGCTACAGAGGAGACCAGAGTGGTGGTGGCTCTGGAGTCTGAGGTGGCGATGGAGGTAAAATAAGAGGAAGAAATGACTACAGAAATGATCAGCACAACTGACCATACTGATGCTGTTTTGAATATTCCTTTGTCTCTGACATGATCCATAGTGAAATTGCCAGAGTTTTACCTGCTTCTTTCCTCGTGGCCTCTTCTCCAGTAGTAAAATTAAGTGGCATTTGGATTTTTATTTGGGTGGGAGGGCTGGGACAGTTTTTCTTTTAGAAATGTCATTGAAATTTCCCTTTTTAGTTTTCTACTTTCTTCTCAACCTTTGAAGCAAAGTGCACTGTAAAATATTGCCCAAATGGAAAGTGTTTTGTAATACTGCAATAAAGGCTGCTTGCTTTTGTGGGAAAAAATTAAAAAATAACAATAAAAATAAATAAAAAGATCAACAATGCCAGGCATGGTGGTGCATGGCTCTAATCCCAGAACTCAGAAGGCTGAGGCAGGAAGATCTCTGTGAATTTGAGGCCAACCTAGGCTACAAAGTGAGTTCAAGGCCAGCCTGACTTACATAGGAAAACCCTATCTCAAAACCAACAACAACAAAATAAAAAATAAGAAAATGAAAGTATCAATGTAATTGACTAATCTAGCTAGCATGATTCAAGAAATGAGAAACTGACTTTTAAGTGTCTTTTTCAACTAGTATTTTAGAATCTGTTTTGTCTACTACTAGATATAGCTAATGCAGGTCTTTTCTGCTTACTGTTTATAGGTATATCTTTTCACAGTCTTTTATTTTCAAACTTTGTCTTTGAGGTGAAGCATGTCTCTTATAAATGGTGTATATGTTCTATAAAGTATTCTAGAAATATTAATAGATGGAAAAAGACAATTTTATGAGCAAACACCTCAAGTAAATGCTAGTTACACAAGTTAAATATGTTTATTTATTTTTGAGGTTTTCGCAGATTTTAACATGCTACTGTGCTCGGTAGATTTCCAGAAAGCTGATATAAACCTGTTACACTGCCCCCAATTAATTAAAGGACGGACCATGTTTTGCTCAAAAAGTTCCTCTTAGAAAGTGTTCTCAGAGTAGCAAAATAGTGGCTTAATCCAATGTCATTATTTGTGAAGAGATTTGGGCTCAGAGTATTGAGTGAGAGTAGCCAGATTTAGCAAATGAAAACTTAGATCATGTGCAGACACATTATTGAGGAGGATTTAACTTTTATTTTCACCAGGTTTCTGGAGGCTTCTATGAGGTCCTTTGGAAAATATAAAATCCTCACCAGACAAGTGAGTGTCTTTATTGCAAAGAACATTCACACAATATACTTTCATCAGAAAAAAAAAAAAAAGATCATGGAACAGAGATGGTTGTGAAGAGTGAGGGTGTCTCTTTCTAGGATAAGGTTAGAGGCAGAACCAGGAGTTTAAGTTAAGAGCTTCAAATAGCAACACATTCTGCAAATGGTACAACTTAAGTGCAGGACAACAGACAGCTCTGTTCCTCTTTCCTCAGAAGAATGTGGTACAGTGCCTGACATGGAGAAAAAGCTCAGTACAAATTTAAGGAGTGGGAATGAAATGGAGTGCTTATGGGTGCACACAGGAGTGAAGAATACCCCTGCTCCTGTGGACTGGGCCATGTCCTCACACCCTCCTCAGCATGGCTTCTTTCCTCATGTGGAAATCAGCCTTGCAAGAATGACCGCAGACTCTCCTCTGGCAGTGGAACCTGCTGAATTAAGGTGAAGTTGTATTCAGTTTCTATAGATGCAAAGCTGCCTAGAAGAGTTAAAGCTGAGGTTTCCAGAAAATTGGGCTGATGGGGATTCAAGCCTTTCAAAACTGTCATATTAAAATCACTGTATTGACTTTCATTTTCTAGAGACTTGGACTATGGAGCAGGGAAGGGGGACCAAGATGTGACTTTATCTTGGTGATGAGTTTGGGTCTCTGTAGATTTCCTTGTTCACATGGCTTTCCTCCATGATACTGAGCTGTTACTTGCCAAGACTTTTTAGCCTTCAGTGATGTGCCTGACTGACTGGCTGCAATGATAAATTATTTGAATGTAATGTTTGTGGAACTGATCTTTAGCTTCTTTTACTCTTTGGACCAATATAGGTACTCTTTATGGGTTTGTGTCAAAATAACTTTAATTACAATGGATTTATGCCTTGAAATTCTGAGGAACGATAAGTAAGTCACTTAAAATTTATCACCCATATTCTATATTTTCTGACTACAAGTATTATAAATAATAACTATCAATTAATAAGGACCTACAAGTGATAACTATCAATTAATAAGGACCTACTTAGTAAAATACTAAGCATTTTATATACATTAACTCATTGGCCAAATGAACACTTTAATTATGTATGGGAATATATTAAAGCTCAGAAAGGTTAAGAACTTGCCAAAGGTTCCACAATGCATTAACAGTCCAGAAATAATTGTGGATTAAATAATTGAGGGCAAAGGAACCAGAACCTGTGCTTTGGTAGACTATGTTTAAAGCTAAAAATTTGCTGTTTTCTCACACATTGAACTATGTATGCTAAGAGATTGCTTCCTAGGGGGTCTTGGAAAACCTACTCAGAAGCCTTATTTATAATTAGCATGTCACTCTCACAACCTTATTTGCAATTAACATGTCAGTTATTTACAGTTAAAGAAATACTTCTGAATTATTTTTAAAGGATTTTAAGAAACAACTTGTCTTAGCTATTTAAATTATAATTCTTGTCATCCTTGATCTGTTTGGAAAACTTTAGGACTGTCCTATAACTATCAGAATTAATGAGACATGTAGACAGCAAATGCAGAGTCACAAATACATTTTAGTGTACAGAATTTATAGTCATTCTAGTTTGGCTATTCTGTATTATTTCTAACTTTTTAAAGTATTTATTTTAACTATTTCTTATTCTCTTTAAAAATAAAGAAGTACATCTCTCGTTGACTGAGATTGGCCATTTGGATATATATTTATTTAAGAGTTTCCCTTTAATGATAACAGAATTGAAGCCTTTAAGGAATTGGATTTAATTATTAGAATCCAGAATCATTTTTGAAGTAACCCTTTAAAATATCATCAGTAGTCTATTTGCCTTAATATCCAACTTGTATGAGTTGTTGAATTTTCATGATATTAGCAGCCATTATTAGTTCTTTGTCTGGAATGTGAAATGAAAAGCAAAGAGTTGCAACAGGCTGGAGAATGCTTCTCAAGCAGCTCCATGTACCCATGCCAGTTTTGGTCCAAATGACTCAGATACACTCCTATAGCTGTTTCAGCATTCTTGGGCTTTGCTTGCCAACTCTATTGGAGACTAAAGCTTATATAAGTAATATAAAACCTCAGCATTCACAACATATGGGCACCGCATAAACTCTTAGACATTAAGATTTGGTAGGATTTTATTTGAAGGAATTTTATTTTAAAATGTAATATCTTTTTCCTTTCTTTGGCAAAATAGAGTCAAGAGAACTTGGATGGCGCTCTACTGCTTATGAAAAAGTCTCACTCTGTTCATATAAGCAAGTCTGTCACCCTTGACTGGAAAGTAATAATTCATAAAATTTAATGTTATTATCATCCCTCTGCCTGGAGTGATAGATATTCTTGAGGCTTTTTAAATAAAAAGTTTAAAATTGAATTTGCAACTGAAAAGAATGGTGGGTTCAAATGTTAGTTTCCTGCTGAGTAACTGTGAAAACAATTCCAAAGTAGCTAGTAGTGTGTTACGAATGGCAGTTTTATTAAATGTCTTGATGGAGTGCAAGGAAAATACAGTTTCAGTGTCTTTCTGTAGCCCTTTCCTCTACAGCCCTTCCCTCTACAAAAACAATAGTTTTCTTAGAGACTGGTGTTTGCCTCCACTCAACTTATTTGGTTATTCTTCTGGGTTAGATTATTTGCAACATTGTCTAATAAGAAGAAAAGATTTAGTTTCATTAGTTTCAGACCCATAAGATTCTCATGATGCTGCTCAGATTATTGATTTACATTTCAGTGTATAATTTTGTAGTGAAAAGTCTTCAAATATGATGAAAAATTCATTTGGTCTAACATGGTGCTGCTAAGAATGCTTCTCGTAATGTTTGCCTTCTAAATTTACAGATTAAGTCCTGTACTTGAGGGAACTGAATTCTATTGGAGGAAAGTAAGCTACCCAGATGTGGGGAGGCTGCTGTCACCCAATAGAAAACCAGCAAGTTCATTTAAAAAGGTATCTTTCAATTATGAGAACTGGCAAGAATCAAAAAGCACTTGGCGGTTGAACTTTGCAAAAACATTTGCACTGGCAGCCAAAGAAGACCTTCTCTTTTGCTGGTTTTATAAAAAAAAATAAATAAATAAATAAAAAAAAATAAGAACGAAGAAACATCTTTTAGCTTTACCTCAATTTTCTCTCTCTCTCTCTCTCTCTCTCTCTCTCTCTCTCTCTCTCTCTCTCTCTCATAAAATAAAAGGTAAGTTTTCAAGGTTCCTATATTAGCATTATCTAATGTCCTTAGACAGGCTTGACTAAATAACTGACCTTAGGATGGAAATTGAAAATTTGTTGCGATTTCTCCCACCTCCACTGTCCTGTCTCCAAGTCAATGGCCAATTGTCTCTTTTCCCTGTTTCTTAATTTTTCCCCCCATGGGCAAAATCCTGCTGCTATAAAAATAAAAGCAGTGAAATTCCAGGCTTGCCTAAATTTGGGGACTCTTGCACACATGAAAACAATTCTTTGTTTCTTCTTGTGGAAATTGGCAAAGTAAAAATTGACAACTTCACTCTTCTCACATTGGCACTTAGATTTACTGGAGGAATGGACTTTTTAAAAGGTTGAAAATATAGGAGGGGAAAAGCTACCACATAAGTACATCTATGTTTGGCTTCTTTTTATCTCCATACCAAATGGATTCCTTGGAAAGCTTTATAAGCAGGCCTGTAGAATCCCTTCCTTTCTGGGTAAGGAGAATGAGCCTCTTTTCACTGAGCACAGAATTCTACCCATTAAGGCATTTTATTCTCATTTACATCATCAGATAGCAGAGGACAATAAAGCCTCATGTTTGTGTGGCCTGTGCTTCAAAATATTTTTCTATGATGTAAAATAACTTAGCAATTTTAACCATACTATTCAACATGCTTAACAGTTCAAGCCCCAATGAAGAATTTATATGCATTATAAATGTATATTTTTTTCTCATTATTGTCTACCCTTAACAGAACTAAATAGTTGTTCTGAAATCCTCCATCTATGTATATGTACAGGAATAACAATTGATAAAAAGAGAAACACTGACCTCTTTACATTCTAAAGTTCAAAACTCAACTTTCTTCTTTCCTATAAACAACTGTTTTGTGATCTTGTTTCTAATACTCAGAAAGACAACTTAGTTGTCTGCCACAGTTTTGGTGAGATATTTGGCTGTTGGTGAAAATCACAGAGGGAATGTTTAACATTCCACATTTAACTGTCCTGTTGCATAATGAGGGTGCCTAGCTGGCAGAATCTTCAGGGGGAAATCTTTCCTATTACTAATGAGGAGACTAGACTATTTGGGTCAGTGAATCCATTCTCTACCTCCCCTCTCACCTCTGTCTTCTTGCGATGGTAAAATAATGACCTTCCCAAGATGTTGAGGTCTATAATCTCCAGATCTGGTGAATATCTTATCTTTCATGGCAAAATGGATTTTGCACATGTCATTAAGTTAAGAGACTTGAGATGGGATTATTATCAGATTATCTAGTACATCCAATGTAATCACATACATATTCACAAGAGGAAAGCAGGAAGGTCAGAAGAGAAAGAGTATATTGTGAGCATAGAAGCTGAGTGAGGCAGATGTGAACATTGCATAGATAAAATTGATTTGGAGGAAAATTAACTTTAAAATGTTATGAGAAGGGACTGTGAATTAAAGCATTATTATACAAGTTATATCAAGTACAAGATTCTTAAAACTTTTACAATAGGTCATTCTTAAGACTTGTGATATTTTATACTCATTCTCTAACTTTTGTAGCATAGGCATCTGTCTGGCAAGGGCAAGGTCTCAAGTCTGATCCTTGATACCAAAAAAAAAAACAAAGTTTTTCCTCTTAGGAAAATTCTGAGTGGTGCCTGAAACAGTGTTTAATGGCCTTATGTTCTTCCTTTTATCTTTTATCTGTCTATTCTTCTGTGTTTATTACCAATAAGAGGTCATTATTGTTACTAGTATGTGGGCCTTTGAGGGACTTCTAATAGTAAAACTAGGAAATTCTGAGCAAATAGGGACACACTTATCAGTCTCATTGAAAAAGAGTTTATGGAGATTCAGAGTTTATGCTGTGAGGAACAGAGAATAGTCAAATGTGGGAATTCCAAATCTTATATTTTTCTATAACTTTATAACAAATGAACATGGTTTGTCACCTCCAAAACTCATGTTGAAATTTGTTATTGTGGTACTTTTGGGAGGGGGGCCCTTTAAGAGGTAGTTTGGTCATTAAGAGAGATTAATGTCTTTCTTGTGGGGATAGGTTACTCAGAGAGTAGGATGTAAAATCAAGGTTGCTTCTCACATGCACCTGTGTGTCCTTTCATATTCATCCCCATTATGATGTCCTCACCAGTCAGCACCGCTAGGCCCTTGGACTTCCCAGCCTCAAGACAACATGACATTTTTTGTTTTATAAATCTCTCCCACCTCAAATATTCTGTTATAACAACAGCAAACAATTCAAGACAGATGACATTTCTAAGTCCTCCATGATAATTAAGCTGAGATTTTTTTCATCGTTATAGAAGATATACTAAATTTTCTGTGTTTTTCCTCTTCTACTTTCATGAATCATCAAAAATACACACCAATGAGAGGGAACTCCAAGTCAGAAATCCAGTAAGGTCTTGGATAATAGAAGCCATGTGTCCCTGACAGGAGATGCACTTCCAGGGGCTCCATTAGTTGGTCACTGTCTGCCCACAGAAGTCAGCCCCTCCATGATGGCATGCCCTCAAGAGTTTTCTAAACAGGAACTTTCCAAAAACAATACCACAAAGTACATCTCTCCTCTTCTCTTTGTGATGGTCTGTGGAGTGGCCAAGGGTAGACTTGGGTAGCAAGAGTATAATCACTTTTTATTTTTGGAAGCCAAAAACACATCTACTTATTGGCAGCTAAAATGCTGGTATGAACCAGAGGGAAAAGTTTAGATTATACAGCTTCCTGATGCACTTGTTTATCTATACCAGCCTCCAGGGCAAAGACTTTGGCAAATCTCTTAGTTGCCTTTGAGGAACTCTACCAGAAGGCTTGTTCCTTTGTTTTGAAATGGAGATATCAGTTGTAAAAAATGAAATGAAACACAATAAAACAAAACAATCCTTTGCGTGAACCCATCTTGTCTCTCATCTCTGGGTGCCTTACCTCTGTACTCTTGTCACTCTGTGTGTGTGTGGAGGAGTGTTCTAGACCCAAGACCCCTTTACCTTCTCCAGTCAGGCATGATCGAGAAGGACCAACAACCCATGTGAAGTCATTTTGTGTGCACTTGGATTTCTGAATGGAACAGTTAACTACCCTTGCAGTGAGGTTGAGAAATCAGCTTGGCTTCAGTTGTGAGTAAGGGGGATTGGATATAGTTAAGCCTCCTTTCCAAATCACAGATTTTGGATTGGAGGTTATTTAGCAAGAATGTAGTTGAATTCAGATAATCAAAAGTGACAGCTCCTGAATTGAGTAAAAATATTGCTGAGAATCAGAGCTCTTGTGCTACACTCCAGCTCTGGGAGCAGCCTCTATTCCATCCGTGGTTCTCTGGATGTCAGTTTCTTCCCAGGTAATTGAGTAGTGTAGACAGAGGATCTTTCGCCAAAATTAGTTAATTTGGTGTATAGTGTTTTTTATTCTTTTCAAAGTTTTATTGATAAACATATAGCAATGAGACAGTTTCAAATTAAATCGAAAGTACAGTTTCAACAAATAATACACTGCATATATTCTTCTTAGTGGTTGATTGCTGTACAAGATGCAGACTTGTGAT
>NW_004524627.1:12948649-12959365 GCF_000260255.1 Octodon degus
TACTGAAGTTAAGGTGGAGCTCTACAGCGTTTTTACTTGTCCAGCTGAGTCTGGCTTAGGTCTGGCTGCTGTGCTCAGCTCCATCTGCTGCGGACCAGGGCTAGGATTGTGTCTGGGCATTCCCGGAACTCGGCAGAAATTCCTACTGGGCGGGAGGGGTGGGGGAGGTATGGTGGAGGTGTGGGGGGCAGCCGGAGGAGGTGGGAGAGGGTTCGACCCATGCTGCGCCTGGGCTGGGACTGGTCCCGCTGGCGCAGGTTAGCAGGAAGTTCTCCACACACTCACCGGACCTGGGCTAGGATTGGGTCTGGGAGTTCCGGGAAGTCGGCAGAAAGTCCTACTGGGCAGGAGGGGTGGGGAGGTAAGGCAGAGTGGTGGGGGGTGGCCCGAGGGGGTGGGATAGGGTCCGGCCCAAGCTGCGCCTGGGCTGGGACTGGTCCCGCCGGCGCAGGTTAGCAGGAAGCTCTCCACACACTCACGGGACCTGGACTAGGACTGGGTGTGGGGGTTCCCGGAAGTCGGCAGAAATTCCTACTCGGCAGGAGGGGTGGGGAGGTAAGGCAGAGTGGTGGGTAGCGGCCCGAGGGGATGAGAGAGGGTCCGGCCCACGCTGCGCCTGGGCTGGGACTGGTCCCGCCAGCGCAGGGTAGCAGGAAGCTCTCCGCACACTCACGGGACCTGGGCTAGGACTGGGTCTGGGGGCTCCCGGAACTCAGCAGAAAATCCTACTTGGTGGGCGGGGTGGGGGAGGCACTGCGGAGTGGTGGGGGGTGGCCGAAGGGGCTGGGAGAGGGTCTGGCCCACGCTGCACCTGGGCTGGGACTGGTCCCGCCGGCGCAGGGTAGCAGGAAGCTGTATTGTGTTTATTGACTCATTCAATTATTCAACTTTTTTGGTACCTTCCAAGTATAAATTAATTTTATACATTCTATTGATGACTCTTATTTAATCCAACATTCATTGGTTTTTATTTTGGCACTAAAAATTGGTATACTACCTAAGATCATTTTTATTTTTTTATTTTAAAGAGAGTAAGAAACAATAAAAATGGTGCAGTATTTCAAGTTAACTGCTTAGTGTACAAGGCAGGCAAATTCAACACGTATGGGATTATCCTCCTCTGTTACAGCTCCAGCACTACTTCTACACACATTTCAGATGTCAGATCGTCCATCGGCCTCCATTTCCTCCTACACGTGTTAGCCCTTTTTGTGTGTCTCTGGTGTTATGTTTCATGTTTTGCTTATGTTACTGTGTATATTTCTAATATGCATATCTAATATCCTTGAGCCCATTCAGCTCAGACAGGTGCCACATTGAGTTTCATTGTTTTATGCTCCCAGCAGCACAAAAACTACACCGATCATTAGTATATATTTGTTCAATTTCATCACCTTGTAGAATCCTAATTAATGGTGTTTTCATTATCTTTGTCCACCTCTGTTAGCGGTGTGCTCTTAGTGTGCTACAGACAGAACCCTAGAGTTCTTCAGGCCCAGACGTTCATCTGGAAGCCAGAGATAATGCTTTCATGGGAATGAGAGGTTGTTTTTTCCTTGGAGACAGGGAATCTCATTATCAACACTAGGATTTTAAGGACAGTTGGTTTTCTTTCTTTCTTATTTTTTAGGGAAGGATCTGCAGGGTGTTCTGGGTCTCAAGACTAGATTGTACTCATAGTGATCTGCCTGTTTGCAGCCTCCCAAGTACTGGGATTATAGGCCTGTGCCACCATGCCCAGTCTCAATTGCTGTCTCAGTGTGCCCCGGGGGTCAGGGCTGGCACAGCAGGCCCAGGGATCAAACCCCTGGGCTCTGCGCCTGCTTGCAGGTGCTTTAATATGCTGAGCTATTTGGCTGGCCCAAGAGCTGGTTTTCTTACAAGAAGTATTCATTTCCAACAGCTGGAGGACCAGACTTTCCTTAAGCCAGCTGTAAATCTTGTTAGAGATGAGAATTCACTACAGGATATGGGATAGCTTATGAATCCCATAGCCACCAGGTCAAAAGGAAGCGTTTTGAGTTCCTGCTGGGAAAGTTCAGGAAACAGATAAGATTGGGCTTGATGATGTTGTGCTGAGATGAAATAATGGCCTCCAGACAATTTTAAATGGGTTCACTTTAAGAAGGGGCAAGAACTACATACTGTGGAACATCACATATTGTACAAAAGGCCACAAAATAGAGCTACCATATATGTAGTGCCTCGTATGTGCCAAATTTTCACAGTGTGCCTTATTCCATTGAGTCCTCACAACAACAGTGTTCTTTAGGATGAGGAGAAAGCATTCAGTATGGTATTTCTGATGGGTGGAGGGTGTTGAGACAGAACTAGTTAATATTGTCACGCGGTGGTCTCAAACCACAAAGTCTGTGCAGTAGTTATTGGCTCTAAGATCATCATCCAGATAATTCAGAATATCCTTAACTTTCAGAAGATATAATTTTACAGAAATTTTTTATAGGAACAACCCCCCCTCCATCCTTCAACCCTCTACTTCTTAAAAAACAAACTTGATAAAGAACAGTGGATTCCTAGGAAAATGCATGTGAACCTCCATTTTCCCATAGTTTCCACCTTTAAAAATTATCTTTTTGGTGTTTGGAAATAAACTTAAACATGATTATTCTTCAAAAATAAATATTACCAGCTTTAGAAGTCCTCAGATGCATTCATGATAAAAAAAAAATCTTTCCCTTATATCCCTTCAGTGTCTGGTGCAGGAAATCTACTTGCATCAGAAGGTCTTCAGGAAAGCCTCAGAAGGTAAAAAACACAGAAATGAGCCCAGTACATTTCACCACTTCTCCAAATGTGTGACTGTACATTACCCTGAAATCAGACTTTCAATACAAATGTGCCACTGCAGTTGGCTTATACTTGGTGAAGCAAGACCTCCTGTTTTTCAGAAAATAGATTGAAAGTGGATTAGACAAGAACTTTTTGCACACCAATCAGTCCTTGCAAATTGGTGTCTTAATTATTTAAGTGCAAGTGAATCAGAAACATGTGAATTAAATTTTCTTGAAAAAAAAGCACAACTGGCTTTTGAAATCAAAGAGAGAAAGTTCTTTCTTGGATAAAAACATTTTAGGTTTTGTGATAATCCCAAAGTGTTTGAAAAACAATTTATGTATTTGATGAACTCAAAATATCTCTGGTCATCTTCTGAGAATAAAATGGACAATAGAGACATTTTTAAAAGGTGACATTCTGAGTTTCATCTCACAAGGTCTTATATTTGGCAATCAGAAGTTGAAATCAAAAAGGTATCTTCTTGTTATTTATATAGTACATTTTTTAAATCTACTAACACTCTTAAAAATTATTCAAATAGTGAAAATGTCTTATGAACTACATGTGATGTCAAAGTGGAACAATTGGTCTGAAAATTTAATAACATTTTTAAGGTACTTACTTTTTGTTAATTGTGTGTGTGTGTGTGTGTGTGTGTGTGTGTGTGTACTTGGTACAGGCTCTCACTACACAGCTCAGGCTAATAGTGATCTTCTTGTTTTTCAGTCTCCCCAGCCCTGAGATTACAGATGTGTGCCACCACACCCAGTCTCCATGGCCAGCTCAGTGCAACTGGGGGGCAGGGCTAGTGCAGCATGTGGTACCAGGAATGGAACCCGGTCCAGCGCTTGCCTAAGCAGGGGCTTAATCCACTGAACTATTTTGCCAGACCCAGGGTACTTACTTTTAATTGAGTCTATCTTGTCCAAAGGACTAATTATTTCAGACAGTCCAATAGCATTCATGTCCCGAGTTCCAGGACCATAACACATTATTGTGTAAAATGATTCACCAGGACTGATTTTAGAATTTAAAATTGGTAATATTCAAGGGAGAGTTGCTCCATCGCCGATTAGTGCTTGTCAATCTATTTGTGGTGCTCTTACACTTCTCTAGGAAGCTCTAATTTAACTAGAAGTGCTTCTGACTGACAGCTGTAAGTCAGGTAGCTCACCAAAGGAGTTGGTATTCAGGCTGTGCAGTGGTAGAATTCAGGTGGCAAATAAAGCCATTAAGAGATACTCACTGATCAATAGTAGTGAATTTCACTTTTATCAAGTGAAATTTGTTCTGAATAGAAAGTCTAGTCAGTAATTTAATGGTGAACAATTTAATGGACATGAAGGAAGGTTTAATTTTCTCTCTAAATATGTCAATAATGGGCAGATATTTAGTCTCTTTTCCTTGCTCTGTGGACATCCGTCTCATTCTGGTGAACAGAGAGAGAGAGAAAAAGCAAGCATTATAAAGTTCCTAGCAGAGACCTGAGAGTATTAACAAGTTCTTTCTCATATTTACATGCTGATTTTGAGTCTTTAACAATACCTTGGCTTAATCAGGTCTCTACTAACTGTGAAATATTTGTAAGATATATGCTAATTCTTTCGTTTGAAATTTTATTTGTTTTTTTTTAAAGTTGTGAATTATTATTATTAAAAATTTTTGGTTGGCTTAGACTGCCTTAAGGGTGGGTCTGGTAATGCAGGTGGAGGTGGGGATCCAACATTCGGTATACTGCACCTGACTGCA
This sequence comes from Octodon degus, assembly GCF_000260255.1. Lineage (NCBI taxonomy): Eukaryota > Metazoa > Chordata > Mammalia > Rodentia > Octodontidae > Octodon > Octodon degus. The sequence continues at coordinate 12,953,195 of NW_004524627.1, forward strand.
TTTGCATAAGCAGGCACTTAAATAACTGAGCTAATGGGCAGGCCCCCAAAACCTTATTTCTTTGTAGGCTCATGAAAATAGATTTGTTGAATTGAAGTGATTTTCTGTAATAAAGCCATTCTCTTACCTTGGAATGATACATCTTATTCTTTCTTGCCTCACTCTTGAATCTTGCCTCTGTGTGAGCGCTGATAAACATGAGGAACAGGACAGACACCTTCCTGCCCTCATGCTGAGCAGTGTGCAAAGCACCATCAGCACAGAGATGATAAAATCTGCTTATTCTTTTCAGTCAGCTTATGGTCCAGATGGGAGACACATGTAAGAGCAAGTAGTAGTTGTGGTTGACAATACAGGCTGAAGGTCAGAAGCTACTAGTTATTCTCCATTTCTTCTTAGAAATTGAACCCCAGTTTATACTTGGATTCATGGTCTTCAAGAAGAATAAGTAATAACTTCATAATTTGCTCTGCTGCTGTGTGTGACCATGTTCTATCTAGGAAGATGCAAATACAAATGTATTGTGTTAGCTTCCAAAGAGTGCCTTAAGGAAGCTGTCTCAGTAGCAGTGAACCAGAGTGTGGAGGCCAAATTCTGTAGTGATCAGGGGTCTAGGTTTCTGAGGGAACAGGTTTGCCAACCCGGGGAGCTTACTTTTGTTTAAAGTTTTGCTTTTAAATAAGAAATAAATTTCTAAGTTATTCAAGCCATGGCTATTCTGGAGTTTATTATTCAATTCAGCCAAACTAAAACCTATAGATTAGGGATTTCCATAAGATAACATACTGAAAGCAGAAGAATCTCAGGGTTCAGGCAGAAAGGCAGCAAAGTCTTTCCAGAGAAGGAAATCATTGAATAAACTCCAAAGATGGAATGGCAGCTTTTTCAAAGTACAGAGGTGAAAACTCCAGGTAAAGAGAATAGTGCTAGATTATGAAGCAGTGATCAAAGAGTTGTTAGTGTAGTCCTGAAAGCAAAAGTACTTTATTTGTGTGGCAAATTCACAGCAAAAGAGAAAAATAAAGCCATTTTGTGCTACTTCCCTAACATCCTCCATGCCATTTGGCTTTAAATTTAATATAGCCACAACCACTCTTACAGTCTGAATTATCTAGGAGTTCCTTGAAGCAAATAAGCATGCAACGAAAGCAAATAAAATGTCTACTGAATGGCTGTTATGAATAAAAACTTGTACTAGGTACTGAAGAAAAGAACCTAGGAGAGATTAAAAATGAATTCATATTTCCTACTCTCCTAGGATACCATTTAAGAGTGAAAGTGTCTGTAAACATCTGCACATACAATAAAAAAAGTAAATAAAGATTGGAAGGGGGATGGGACAGTGTTGAGTGTGGTTGAAAGGAGGTTGCTATTTTAGTTGGAAATGTTGATATTGTTCTGTGGCTGCTCTAAAATCCCATCCCACTAATGCTACTGAGTGGGATACTTTTGAGGCTCTGGAAGTAGAAATTGGAGGACCAATGAAGTAAGAATGTGAGAGTACCTGGCAGCATATTCATTACACAGTGGCTTGTCTTCTGGAGGAGTCAGTGGGTAAGCATAAAGGCCTTTTGTTAAACAATCTGCACTGGGGAGAACTGGAAGATGTCCTCCAGCAGAAGATGATGTTTGTGCAACACAAGTGCTGAGGAAAATGTAAAGAGAAGTCAAGATTAGAATATGAAACAAAAGCACTGGAAAAGCTCGAACAGGCTATGACTTTGGGATAGCTTGGATTGGTCTGAGTAATCATGACATCATCTGGCCATATTGCTCAAAAATAATCCTGGTATTTACTTTTTGTGGTCTGGGATGCTGCAGATGCAACAGGCAGCAAAGTAAAAAGGAGAAAATTGACATTTGTAGCCTATTTTGGGATAAATTTTGGTAAGTGGTATGTGGTAGAAGAAGCCCAAGTATAGGAAAACTAGAACATCCAGGCAGGGGCTGGATCCTAACTTCAGGAGGTGACATATAGCATCTGAAGGTTTGTAGGAAGTGAAACAAAATTTTGAGTTTTAAAAAATCCTGGTGCAATTGTGAAGAAAAACATAAAAATGGCTATGAATATCTGCCCTATTTCATATACAGGACATAGTTTTGCCTGCTGCGTAGGAAAAGGGATTTTCCAGAAACACATAGTGTGTGTGTGTGTGTGTGTGTGTGTGTGTGTGTGTGTGTGTGTGTTTGCTGGGCAAGATGTGAAATAATCATAAATATGCCACATATTAGTGCCAGAAAAGTCCTATCTCCAAGCAGCCTAGTATCCAGGTACTCTCACCCTTATAGATTAATACATTAAGAAAGCTGCTGAGAGGAGCATCTTAGATAAATGGTTTGCTTCAGGAAAGAGAGCCTCAGGTTATAACTTCAAAATAAAATGGGGCCACAAATCTTTGCAGTAAAGGCCCCAAAGGGCCTTTGTGGTGCCTGTGAGGTTACTATGTTGGGCTGTAGGATTTTACCTTATGCTATATTAATCTGGGCCTGGGATCCTTATCTTCAAACATAGTCCTGGAATCCCCAAAGAATGCTCTTGCCTGAAAGAGGGCCACATTGTTGGATCTATTCTGGGAAAGAAGGCACCTTCTTCTCCAAGGGTGTAAATACAGATTGTCTGCAGGTCAGAAAAGAAACCTGGCATTTTATAGTTGTTGGGTCTCTCTTTTGCCATGAATGTATCAGCATGGTGGTCTAAGTGCATGGATTTTGGAACAATCCATTGGGTTCTTTCACTTACTATGCAGTTATGTGCTCATTTCTTAATTTTCATGGGCTTCAAACTTCTGTTTAAAAAAATACTTGCATTAAAGGTGTGTGTGTGTGTGTGTGTGTGTGTGTGTGTGTGTGTGTGTGGGTGCACATATGCCTAAGTTTTAGAGTGTTTTCTAGTAGACTTATGAGGATTATTTATATATTAAGAATACTAATGTATTGCTTTCTAGAGTAAGTAGATTTTTTAAATGGTTTTCTGACATTTATTATATGTTGGTGTTATTTTGATATTTCTAAATTTTAATAATTTGTGCAGTCAAGTGAACTAAATTTTTACTAGATTAAGAAGAGGAGGAGGAGAAGGATTATCTTTTTGCTAGGTAAGTTTTCTCACCTGATGATTAATTTTTTGCTAGGTAAGTTTGCATCATCCCAGTAAAGATACTCTTATGCTAACTTTCTGGCATAACTTTTACATGTAAATTTTTTTCTGATAATTTTCTTGATAGACAAATGGCAATGAGAAAGTTTCAAATCAAACTGGTAGGATAGTTTCAATAATTAACACATTGCATACTGTCTTCCTAGAGGTTATTTGCTGTACAAGATGTAGACATAATATCCTATTTGCACACACTATTACAACGAATCCCTCTATTCATTAAGAGAAAGTAATTATATATCTATCCTAACAATTTTGAATACACAAATACAAAATGGACATTAATTTATAAATCCCATTTTGTTTAGTTCTGTCATTTGAATATTATAGGTGTGTTAACTCAGCAAAATATTCTAAAAGAGTACAGTAATCCATAATAGTATTGGGTCTTCTGATTGAATGGCAGTGCCAGAAATTGTTGACCTGAGTCCCCTACAGCTCAACATAACAGCATGGCTTTACTTCTTGGACATCGTTTTTATACTTTTCTTCTGGATGGTTAAGACCAAGATAAAGCAAGACCTATGCAACAAAATGTGTAGCTTTTATGTCTCATAAGGTCAGTGAAATCCCCTTAGGATTTATCCTGAGATCCTGTACCTCAGATTGTAGATTCTTTATCAGTGTCAGCCATGTGGATGAGTCACGGTCATTGTTTCACCAATGTGCTCCCCATGAGAGGCTGAGAGAATGTTATCTCTCCATGTGACTCTCCTTAGGCACACTCTACATCATCGATCACTTTCCTCTTTGGCCTCATTATGTCCTTGATCAGAAAATTTGGGACACAACTGAGTTACATGACACTACGTACAAGATCTCATATGTCCTGAGTCTTAATTAACCTTGGAAGGCTAGGGCCAAAATGTTGGCTTTCCTTTTGGCCCTCCTTTTTCTCTACTTTTGGTCTGCAAACTTAGGGTGTCAACCCTCCAGAAGAGAAGTTTATGGTAATTATCATAAAACCTACACTGTTCATTCACCACGCCCTTCTTTTTGAACAATCATCTACCTGAGAGACAGCACAGCAGCAACTGGCATGTCAGGAAAAGCAGTTTGTATTCAGAAGACCAGAATGACAGGCACTCCAAGCATGAAACTTCTATTACAGACTACTCTCTTCAGTGCAGATGCTTAGTTAGTACGGATCAGTATTTATAGTTAGGGTGAGAATCATTGCAATTAACTGCAAGATTCAAAAATCTTCTGCAGATTCTCAGGATCATTGCCTTACCCATCTTCTACATATAACACTATGGCTTGCCCCTGTCACGTTTCCTAGATCTTCTCCTCTCTCTCTCTTCATTGTCTAGTCCTCAAGTTCTTCCTTTCCTTTTAGTTGTCTTATACCATTCTATTTGTATTTCTTGTATGGGGTTCTTAGCCAGGGAAACTATATGATATTTACACATGTGTATCGGGTTTATTTCACTTATGAGTATATCTTCAACTGGAAGCCACTTCATTATAAAGACTTCAAGTTTATCATTGTTTATAGCTGAGTAATAATTCCATTGTGTAAAAATACCACATCTTTTTCATCCATTCCTCAGGTAATGGGCTTCTTGGTTGTTTCCAAGATTTGGCTATCACAACTTGTGCTGCTACAAACACAGGCACACATATATTACTATGATATGATGTTTTCAGATCCTCTGGGAAAATTCCCAGTAGAGAAATAGCTGGTTTAAATGGGATTTCCAGTCCAACTTTTCTTAGGAGTCTCCACACTGATTTCAAAAGCGGTCGCACCAGTACACACCCATACCAGCAGTATAGAAGGATTCCTTTTCCCCCACATCCACTCCATCATTTATTTTTGGTTGATTTCTTTATGATAGCCATCCTTTCTGGGGTGAGATGATATCTCAATGGTGCTTTAATTTGCATTTCACAGATGGCTAGTGATGTGGAGCATTTTTTCATATATTTATTTGCTTCTTTAATTTCATCCTCTGAGAAGTGTGTGTTCATCCCACATGCCCATTTCTGGACTGAGTCTTTAAATTTAGGGGCCCTAGTGTTTCTTTTTTTCTTTCTTTCTTTCTTTTTTTTTACATCTTTATAAGTTCTAGAAAGCAGACCTTTGTCTAAGTACTTACTTGTCATGATATTTTTCCAAATTTGTGGGATGTCTTTTCCCTTTGTTGGTAATTTCTTTTGATGTGAAAAAAATTCTCAGTAAGAGAACTTCCCAGTTGTTAATTCTTTCAACTGTTTCCCATGTGATTTGATTTTTGTTCATGAACTCTTTGCCTACCCCTATGTCTTCAAGAGTTCCTCCTACTTTCTCTTCCAGGAGATTTAGTGTCTTTGCTTTATGTTTAGATCTTTAGTCCATTTTGACTTTCGCTTAGTACATGGTGATAGATCTGAGTCAAGTTTTAGTTTTTGTCACATAGAGAGCCAGTCTTACCAACACCATTTGTTAAAGAGGCTATCTTTCTTTCAGTGAGTTTGTTTGGCCCCTTTGTCAAAGATAAGGTGGCTGAGTGTGTTCATAGAGTCTTCAGCATTTTCTAATCTATTCCATTAATTCTCACATCTATTTTGATACCAGTACCATGCTGATTTCAACACAGTAACCTTGTAGTATAATTTCAAGTCAGGAATTGTAATGCCTCCTGCCTTGTCTTTATTGCCCAAGATTGTCTTTGCTATTCTAGTTCTTTTCTGGTTCCAAATAAATTTTAGGAATGATTACTCTAGCTCTGTGAAGTATGTTGGTGTTAGTTGTGCTTGAATTTTCATTGATTTGTAGATATTGTTCAATTTCTTGTTTAATTCCATCTGTGACCCATTGATTGCTGTGTAAGATATCCTATAATTTCCATGTATTTAGGGTGTTTTTCTGGTTTCTTTTGTCATTTATTTCAAGTTTCATTGCACTGTGGTCAGATAATATACATGGGATAATTTCTGTTTTCTTACATATACTTAAGCATGACCTATGGACCAGTATGTGGTCTATTTTAGAAAATGACCCATGTGCAGCTGAGAAAAATGTGTATTCA
>NW_004524627.1:12959465-12966967 GCF_000260255.1 Octodon degus
ACTCTGTATATGTCCACCAAGTCCATTTGTTTCAAGCTCTGGTTCAGTTCTGTTATTTATTTGCTAAGCTTTGGTCTGGTTGACCTACTTTTGGGGATAAGGGGGTGTTAAGGACTTCTGTTAAGATTGTGGTGTTGGACATTAGATTATTCATATCAATTAAGATTTGCTTTATATAGTTGGGTGCTCCCGTGTTTGGTGCATACATATTTATGACTGTTCCCTCTTCCACTTGAATTTTTCCTCTAAGCAGTATATAGTGGCCATTTTTATTTTGCTTCATCATTCTGGTTTGAAGTTGAGACTGCCTGAGAATGGGATTTCTACCCCTGCTTTTCTCTGAGTTTCTGGGGTATGTAGCATTGTTTTCAATCCTTTGACTTTTAGCCTATGAATGTCTTTATAAGTTAAATGTGTTTCTTGTATACAGCATATTGTTGGATTTTGTTTCCTAATGCACTGTGCCAGTCTATTTCTCTTAATTGGTGAATTGAATCCATTTACATTGATGGTTAGAACTGAGATGCATTGACTTACGATTGACATGTTATTTACCTGTTGATGTTTACTCCTTTTTCTCCTGTGTTTAAATGCTTGCCCTATGTAGTTGGTTGCTTCTGATCTCATTCGTGAATTTCTGGTCATTTTGGTCCCTCTCTAGAACATCTTTCAGGAGCCTGTGTAAGGTTGACTTTGTCACCATGAAGTAATTTGGTTGTTCTTTCTCATGGAAGTATTTCACTTCTCCGTCAAACTTGAAAGAGAGTTTTGTAGGGTATAGTAGTCTGGGCTGGAATTTGTTTTCTAAGAGGACTTGAAGTACTCTGCCCCATACTCCTCTTGATTCTTTACCTCAGATTCTATGAGTTCAGAGAATTCTTTTTTATTTCAGAAAATAATTCTGCTCTGAGTTCCTCTATGACTTTCTGCTGTTGCTTATTTACTATCAACGCTACTAATTCATACATTTGAGCTGAGCTAGTGTCCTCTGCACTTGTTCTGGGTGGGCATTGAATTTCCTCCATGTGTTTCTGCATTTGATTCTTTACTTCAGATGCTATTAATTCAGGGATTTCTTTTTTCATTTCCAATCTGAGTTCCTCTATACCTTTATGCATTTGTATCTTCATTTCAGAAGCTATTGATTCATTGACTTCAGCTGTGTGGTTCCCATTCTGTTCTGTGTTAGTGTCCTCTTTACTTTTTATGGGTGGGCTTGGGGTCTGAGATTGCATTTTACTCCTTCTCATTGTCATTTTGTGTAGCTCTGTCTTCCGATCTTTGTTGTAGAGCTTTGTTGCAGTTATAATCTTAGCACCTACTGAAGTTCAGGTGTGGATCTACAAAGTTTGGATTTATCCAGTTGTGTTTGGCTTGGGTCTGGCTGCTGTGCTCAGCTCCTTCCTGCTGCTGCCCTTGGGAGTGAACCTGTTGTACCCCTCTGGCAAGATGTTCTGCTCCTCGACTAGCTGGTGGCTTTGTCCCCCACTCTTTCTGTAGGGATTGCAGCTAAATGGGTTTACCCCAGGACTGTATGCCAGGCCTGAGCTGAGTCTGGAGGGGATAAGTTGGAGTAGGGGAGAGAGGAAGTTTTCCCACACACTCACCAGACCTAGGCTAGGTCTGCGTCTGGGGCCCCCAGAACAAAGAAGAAATTCTCACTTGGTAGGTGGGGTGGGGGGAGCACTGCGGATGCGGAGGGGTCCCAAGAGGGTGGAAGAGGGTCTAACTTATACTGCTCCTGGCCTTGGACCAGCAGGTCCCACTGGTGCAGGGTAGCAGAAAGTTCTCCCACACATTCACCTGGATTGGGGTTGGACTGGATCTGGGGATCCCCTGAACATGGCAGAAATTCTCACTCAGCGGGCCGGTCTTGGGGAGTGCTGAGGAGTGTCGGTGGGGTCCCAAGGGAGTGGAAGAGGGTTTCACCCATGCTTCTCTGGGCTGAGACTGGCAGTTCCCACCAGTGCAGGGTAGCAGGAAGCTCTCTCTCTCACACACACAGGGGCCTGGGCTAGGACTTGTAACTTTTTAATCCACTTAGAAGTTATTTTTATACAGTGTATGAAATAAAGCTCTATGTAAAACTTTTAATCTGAAGTTTTAGCCAATTTTCTCCAACTAGTTATTGAATAATTTATTATTTCTCTGTTAAGTTTTGGTTCTTTATCAGAATTTGAATTGTCATATTGCTTCTGCTATTTTTGTTGTTTCTGAGACAAAATATTCAACACACAAAGTTAATGGAGGAAAGATTTATTTTGCTTCACAGTTTGTAGAGATTTACGTTCATGGTTGGCTGGATCCAAGTTTGGTAGGTTGTGTTGACAGGAATATCACAGTGGAGAAACCGTCCTTGGCAAAGCAGGTGGAGGCAGTGAAGCAGCAAACAGCAGCAGCAGTGAGCCTGACTTCTTTCTCCTTTTATATTCCATCCAGGATATAAGCATATCGATTGGTGCCACCTACTCCTAAGTAGGGGTTCCCATTATTCACTGCAAAGACTATGTTAATCCCAATCAGTGGACTAATTTAGTACCACATGCCCTTAAGTGAGTTTTTTTTATAGTACTCATGAAAAAGAACTTCTAGAACTGCTTCAGAAAGTGGCAACAACAAAGAAATAAGTGCATTTAAAACAGGGCAGAGTACTTTGGAAAAGATCAATGATCTTGTGTCTTTTACTATAATACATTTTTAAAATGTAAACACTCATTACATTTTTGATCATGTCATATAGTCTCATGCTTCTTTGTAGCTTCATTTTCCTTATAAATGTAGCCTATAAAATTTGCTAATACAATGTTATTTAATGAAAGTAGTTTTATAATGTGTTTTAATAATTGATCATATAAATCTTCAAGACTACTTTTTCTTCAAGCTCTTATCTATTTTTGTTTGTTTATGTGTCTTGGTGAACTTCAAGTCATCTCATTTCTAATGAAATTCTCATTAGAATAAAAAAGTAGCTAAAAATATTCATTTCCCATGTAAAGAAATTATTTTCCCTATCTTATCACATAATATTATTATAGATTTATTTTATGGATCATACATAGTGTGAGTTATTTAGCCAGAAGACATGTACCTAGTGTTCAGTATATGAATTAGTAAGGTTATTTTATCTCAGTGCACGTGTAATCACACATACACAAGAAAAGCAAGAGATAGAGGACAAGAACACTTAGCAAGTGACAAGAACAACTGCTCTTCTTATGTAATCAGGTAAATCTCTCTCCTCAGTTAAGTGAGAATGCTCCTCCAGTATCCCTTTGTAGATGATAAATCAATTTCACTCTCTCACAACTTGTACTGATGTCAACACATCAATGACAACAGTAAATATGGAGCTTTCTTCAGCTGATTTCACCACCTCTTCTTCCTCAGATCAACTAAGGAGCAAATAATCTGGTACCCATTTTATGAGTGTAACTCATCTAATTCAATAGAAACAATATAATGATAACATAAAAATACTAACAAATAACCATTGTTGGGACAGTCAAAGAAACCCATAAATTTTACCCTGGCTTCCTGCTTGCTTTACAACCTACCTGTTGGTAAAGTCAACCTCAGTCAGTAGAGAGAGAACACTTTGACTGAAAAAGACTGGCCTAGCTCAGATAGAGCAAGATGAGTCCTTAGCCACAGCCAAACCTGTGTTATCTATTAATGGAAAAAGAGAAAAAGTAGACATCTTTTTCATGAACTTTTGACAGATTATCTCAACCCAAGAATGTGAGAGAATAGTTAGCGCTTTTTGCATAAGTAAATCCATTTGGGTTTTTTTGATGGAAAGAGTAAGAGGGTGTTCAGTGAGAAAAAAATATTTCTCGGAAAAATATCCAGTTCTAGCCCTGGCCCTGTGACTGTGTGGGAGAGCTACCGACTACCCTGCACCAGAGAGAGCTACCAGTCCCAGCCCAGGTGCAGAGTGGGTGAGATCCTCTTTCACCTCCTTGGGGTGCCCCCACCACTCTGTAGTAACCCACCCAGCCCAACCACTGAGTTGGAATTTCTGTTGCATTCTGGGAACCCCCAGATCCAGTACTAGACCAGGATCAGTGTGTGGGAGAGCTGCCTCTCCCACCTACTCCAACTTGTCCCCTGTAGACTCAGCATAGGCCTGGCATACAATCCTGGAGTGGAACCATGCAACTGCAGTCCCTGCAGAGAGTGTAGGGACAGAGCAACCCAGCTAGTCCAGGAGCAGAACATCTTGCCAGAGGGGCACAACAGGTTCACTCCCAAGGGCAGCAGCAGGAAGGAGCTGAGCACAGCAGCCAGACCCAAGCCAAACACAACTGGATAAATCCAAACTTTGTAGATCCACACCTGAAGTTCAGTAGGTGCTAAAGTTATAACTGCAACAAAGCTCTACAACAAAGATCAGAAGACAGAGCTACACAAAATGACAATGAGAAGGAGTAAAATGCAATCTCAGACCCCAAGCCCACCCATAAAAAGTAAAGAGGACACTAACACAGAACAAAATGGGAACCACACAGCTGAAATCAATGAATCAATGGCTTCTGAAATAAAGAACCAGCTGCAGAAAGGTATAGAGGAACTCAGATTGGAAATGAAAAAAGAAATCCCTGAATTAATAACATCTACAGTAAAGAATCAAATGTAGAAACATATGGAGGAAACTCAATGCCCACCCAGAACAAGTACAGAGGACACTAGCTCAGCTCAAATGTATGAATTAGTAGCGTCTATAGTAAATAAGCAACAGCAGAAAGTCATAGAGGAACTCAGAGCAGAATTATTTTCTAATAGCTCAGTTTAAATGTATGAATTAATAGTGTCGATAGTAAATAAGCAACATCAGAAAGGTATAGAGGAATTCAGAGCACAATTTTCTGAAATAAGAAAAGAATTCTTGGAACACATAGCATTCGAAGTAAAGAATCAACTACAAAAACATAGGAAGGAAACACAATCTGAAAAAAACACTGTAGTAAAGAATTAATATCTGCTTGTAAAGAAGACATTGATAAAAATAGAGGAGATTAGAAAAATGACAGATTCCTTGAATGAGCAATACAGGAAAGAAATAGATCGCATGAAGCAGAGTCAAAGAGATATAGAGAAATTTAACATATCAATCACAAGCATGCAAAACTGTTTAAGTGAAAGTAAAAACAGAGTTTCAGATCTTCAAGATGCAGGTGGAGCTGGTGAAAAGGTAAGAAAGGATCTCTTAAGAACAACTAAGATGCAGAAAAAGATAATCCATCACCTGCAATATGATGCAAAGATAAACAATGTGAGACTAATAAGCATCAATGAGAAAGAAGGAATCAATGCAAATCACATTTAAAAAAAATATGGGCAGAATTAATAGAAGAAAACTTCCTAAACATGAGGAAACAATGTTATGTTCAGGTTAATGAAGCATACAGAACACCAAGTAACCTCAACCCAATTAAAAAAACACCGAGACATATAATAGTCAAGATCCCAGAAATTCAGCACAAGAATAATCTACTGAAAGCCACTAGAGAAAAGAAGCAGATCACATTTAAAGGAAAAACCATCATAATTATGGCCAACTTCTCTTCACAAACCATGAAGGCAAGAAGAGCATGGAGCAGAGTACTTGAAGTCCTCTATAAAAACAAATTCCAGCGCAGAATACTATACCCTACAAAACTCTCTTTCAAGTTTGATGGAGAAGTGAAATATTTCCATGAGAAACAGCAACTAAAGAATTTCATGATGACAAAGTCAACCCTACACAGGCTCCTGAAAGATGTTCTGGAGAGGGACCAAAATGACGAGAATTCCACAAATGAGATCAGAAGCAATGAACTAAATAGGGAAAGCAAATAAACTCAGGAGAAAATGGAGTAAATGACAAAGGTAAATAATATGTCAATGGTAAGTCAATACATCTCAATTCTAACCATCAATGTAAATGGACTCAATTCACCAATAAAGAGATATAGACTGGAACAGTGGATTAGGAAACAAAATCCAACAATATGCTGTACACCAGAAACACATGTAACACATAAAGACATTCCTAGGCTGAAATTCAAAGGATGGAACACAATACTACATGCCCCAGCACCTCAGAAAAAAAGTAGGGCTACAGTCTTATTCTCAAAGTCTCAACTTCAAACAAGAATGATCAAGCGAAATGAAGTCAGCCACTATATACTAGTTAGGGGAAAAATTCAAGAGGAAGTGGTAACACTCATAAATATGTATGTACCAAACACGGGAGCACCCAACTATATAAAGCAAATCTTAATGGACATGAAAAATCTAATATCCAATACCACAATTTTAACAGGAGACCTTAACACCCCCTTATCCCCAAAAGATAGGTCAACCAGACAGGAGCTTAACACAGAAATAACAGAACTGAACCAGATCTTGAAACACATGGACTTGGTGGACATATGCAGAGTGTTCCACCCAAACACAGCTGAATACACATTTTTCTCAGCTGCACATGGGTCATTTTCTAAAATAGACCACATACTGGTCCATAGGTCATGCTTAAGTACATGCAAGAAAACAGAAATTATCCCATGCACATTATCTGACCACAGTGCAATGAAACTGTAAATAAATGACAAAAGAAACCAGAAAAATACCCTAAATACATGGTAATTAAAGGACACTCTACGCAGCAACCAATGGGTCGCAAATGAATTAAAACAGGAAATTCAACAATATCTACAAATCTATGAAAATTCAAGTACAACTTATCGGAATTTATGGGATACAATAAAAGCAGTTCTCAGAGGGAAATTCATAGCTGTGAACTCACACATTAGGAAAATGGAACAGGAACAAATAAATACCTTAATGTTGAACCTTCAACAACTAGAAAAGAGAGAGCAAATCAAAGCCAGAACCCAAAGACAGGAAGAAATCATAAAAATTCGAGTAGAAATTAATTCAATTGAGAGGAAGAAAACAACTTAAAGAACTAAATCAGCAAGAAGCTGGTTCTTTTTATGATTAAATAAAATCAATATGCCCCTATCTATCCTCATTAAAAAGATGAAAGAAAAAATTCAAATACAAGCAATAAGGAATGAAAAGGGTGTAATTACAACAGACACGGTGCAAATTCAGAAAATTATCAGTAACTGCTTTGAGAATCTTAACTCTCACAGAATAAAAGATACAGAATGAATGGACAGATTCCTAGAAAGGTAGAAATTACCACAACTGAATTAAAAAGATATAACCACACTCAATAGCCCAATAATAGCCAATGAAATTTGAAATTTAATTAGAAACGTAAAGAAAAAGAAAAGTCCAGGTTTGGATGGATTCACAGCTGAATGCTGCAAAAAGTTTACATCCCTGGCAAGGGCAAGGGCCTGAGTACAATCCCTGGTTCCACAAAAAAGAAGAAGAAGAAGAAGAAGAAGAAGAAGAAGAAGAAGGAGAAGGAGAAGGAGAAGGAGAAGGAGAAGGAGAAGGAGAAGGAGAAGGAGAAGGAGAAGGAGAAGGAGAAGGAGAAGGAGAAGGAG
>NW_004524627.1:12967757-12971409 GCF_000260255.1 Octodon degus
AGATCGGGTACAAGACAAGGATGTCCTCTATCACCACTCCTATTCAATATAGTTCTGGAATCATTAGCTACAGCCATTAGACAAGAGAAAGAAATAAAAGCAATAAGAATAGGTAAAGAAGAAATTAAATTATCATTATTTTCAGATGACATGATACTTTACTTGGATGGCCCAAAAACTCCACCAAGAAGCTACTAGAATTAATACAGAAATTTAGTAGCATTTAGTTTATAAAGTCATTACCCCAAAGTTATTAATATTCCTATCCACAGACAGCAAACACACTGAGAGGGAAATTATAGAAACAATACCTTTCACAATAGCACTGAGGAAAATGAAATACCTTGGAATTCATCTAACTAAAGATGTCAAAGATCTTTTCAAGGAAAATTACAGTACTCTTAAAAAAGAGATCACAGAGGATTTCTGAAAAAGAAAAGCTCTACCATGCTCCTGGATAGGAAGAACCAACATTGTGAAGATGGCTGTACTCCCAAAATTGCTGTATAGATTTAACACAATCCCTATCAGACTACTACAAACATACTTCACAGAGCTAGAGAAATCATTCCTAAAATTTATTTGTAACTTGAAAAAACCTAGAATAGAAAAGGCAATCCTGGGCAATAAAGTCAATGCTGGAGGCATTACAATTCCTGACTTGAAATTATACTACAGGGCTACTGTGATAAAATCAGCACGGTACTGGCAACAAAATAGACCTGAGGATCAATGGAATAGATTAGAAGACGGTGAAGCCCCTACAAACACACTCAGCCACATTATCTTTGACAAAGGTTCCAATCACACTCACCTGAAGAAAGATAGCCTCTTTAACAAATGGTGCTGGAAAAAGTGGCTCTCTACATGCCTAAAACTCAAACTTGACCCAGGTCTATCAACATGCACTAAATTAAAGTCAAAATGGATTGAAGATCTGAGCATTAAAGCAGAGACACTAAATCTCCTGGAAGAGAAAGTAGAAGTATCTCTTGAAGACATAGGGGTCTGCAAAAATTTCATGAACAAAAATCAAATCGCACTGGAAAAACTTAAAAGAATTACCAACTGGGACCTTCTTTTACTGAGAAGTTTTTTCACATCAAAAGAAATTACGCACAAAGGGAAAAGACAAACCAAATATTTGGAAAAAATCATGACAAATAATTACCCAGACAAACGTCTGCTCTCTAGAATTTATAAAGAACTAAAAAACACTAGGGCCCCTAAATTTAAAGACCTAGTCCAGAAATGGGCATCCGAGATAAACACACACTTCTCAGAGGATGAAATTAGAGAAGTGAATAAATATATGAAAAAATGCTCCACATCACTAGCCATCTGTGAAATGCAAATTAAAGCAACATTGAGATATCATCTCACCCCAGAAAGGATGGCTATCATAAAGAAATCAACCAACAAAAAATGATGGAATGGATGTGAGGAAAAAAGAATCCTTTTATACTGCTCATGGGAGTGTGTACTGGTGCAACTATTATGGAAATCAGTGTGGAGACTCCTAAGAAATGTTGGACTGGAAACCCCATTTAAACCAGCAATTCCTCTACTGGGAATTTTCCCCTAGGATCTGAAAACATCATATCAAAGGGATATATGTGTGCCTATGTTTATAACAGCACAATTTGTGATAGCCAAATCTTGGAAACAACCAAGATGCCAATCACCTGAGGAATGGTTGGAAAAGATGTGGTATTTTTACACAATGGAGTATTACTCAGCTATAAAGAATGATAAACTTGAAGCCTTTATATTGAAGTGGATGCCAATTAAAATATACTCAGTGATGTGTAAATGAAGTGAAATGAACCAGACACACATGTGTAAATGCCATGTAGTTTCCCTAGTATAAGAACTCAAAAGAAGAAATACAATTGGAAAGGTATAATACAAGTAAAAGGAAAGTAGGAACTCAAGGACTAACTAAGAGAGGGAAAGGAGAAGATCTAGGAAACATGATAGGGGCAAGCCATACTGTTATATGTAGAAGATGCACAAGGCAATGATCCTGAGAATCTCCAGAAGATTTTTGAATCTAGCAGTTAATTGTAAAACTTCTCACCCTGACTAACTATATATACTGATACCTGTGAACTAAGAACTGCACTGAAGATAGTAAACCGTAATAGTAGTTTGATGCTTGGAGTGCCTGTCATTCTGGCCTTCTGAATACAGGCAGCTTGTCATGACATACCAGTTGCTGCTGTGCCTTCTTTCAGGTAGATGATAGTTCAAAAATTAGGGATGATGAATGAAGGAGAGAGACAGAAAAAGGAATGTTGTGGAACTGTCCTGCTTCAATGTTGTATGTGTTTAGATTTTTGGACTTATGTGCAAACATAAGAATTGTATAATTTTTTATGTCTATTTTTAAAAATGTATTCTAATTTTTAAATGTTTTTTCATCATATTCTGTAGGGACTTAAAGTTCAACATATCAATACTTGATGAAAAATACCTTTTCCATGTTATACCTAAGATGTTTGATATTCAGAGAAATAATGAGGTTGAGCTTAACAGCCTAGGTTGTATGGTAATAATAATAAACTTGTCTGCTGGATGGTTAACAACCTAAGTTTTCAGACCAAAATTAGAGAAAATGGAGGGCTGCAAGGAAAGCGCACATGTTGGCCCTAGCCTTCCATAGTCAATTAAGTCTCAGGACATGTGAGAACTTGTACTGTAACATCATGTAATTCAGCAGTGTCCCAAATTATCTGATCAAGGAGATTATGGGGCCAAAGAGGAAAGTGATTGATGATGTAAAGTGTGCCTAAGGGGGTCACAGGGAAAGAAAACATTCTCTTAGGTTTTCACAGAGAGCATATTGGCCAAGCAATGTCCGTGACTCATCCACATGGCTGTCACTGACAAAGACTCTACAATCTGAGGTACAGGATCTCAGGATAAATCCTGAGGGGATTTCATTGACCTTATGGACCTAAAAACTACACCTCTTGTTGCATAGTTCTTGCTTTGTCTTGGTCTTAACCATCCAGCAGAAAAGTATAAAAACAATGTATAAGAAGTAAAGCCATGCTGTTTTGTTGAGCTGTAGGGGACTCAGGTCAACAATTTCTGACATTGTCAGTGAAGTGGAAGACCCAATACTATTATGGAATACTGGACTATTTTAGAATATTTTGCGGATTTAACACACCTATAATATTCAAATAACGGAACTTAACAAAAAAAGGGTATACAGATGAATGTTCATTTTGTATTTGTATATTCAAAATGGTTAGGATAGGTTTATAGCTACATTCTCTTAGTGAATAGAGTGATTTGTTCTAATAGTGTTTGTAAGTAGGATATCATGGCCTCATCTTGTACAGCAATTAACCACTGGGAAGAATGTATGCAATGTGTTAATTAATGAAACTGTCCTACCAATTTGGTTTAAAATATTCTCATTTCTATTTGTTTCTCAATAAAATTATGGGAAGTAAAAGGAAAAATATTTCCTCTTTGTGAAAACTTGAAGGAAAAGGAGGAAAGCTTTTTCAACAGTTAAGGTTACTCCAAAACTACAGATACAGGCAAAAAGAAGAAGAAGAAGAAGAAGAAGAAGAAGAAGAAGAAGAAGAAGAAGAAGAAGAAGAAGAAGAAGAAGAAGAAGAAGAAGAAGAAGAAG
>NW_004524627.1:12980139-12989008 GCF_000260255.1 Octodon degus
TTGCATTCTCTTAATGAATAGAATGATTTGTTCTAATGGTGTTTGTAAATAGGATCACAAGTCCACTTCTTGTACAGCAATTAACCACTAAGAAGAATATATGCAGTGTATTATTTGTTGAAACTGTACTTCTGATTTGCTTTGAAACTGTCTCATTGCTGTTTATCAATAAAACTTTGAAAAAAAAACAAAATATTATATTAGCTATTACATAAAGTATAAAAAATAAAAAAATAAATAAAAATTAAAAAAATAAAGGGCTCAAGTGAACAACTTCTGACAATGCCAGTCCTATGGAAAAGCCACTACTATTATGGGCTATTGGACTCTATTGGATTATTTTGCTGAATTCACGCACCTACAATATTTAAATGGTAATGGAATATCCATCTCTGGCAAAATTAAACAAAAAGGGGATACAAATAAATGACCGCTTTTATCTGTGTATGTTCAAAATAGTTAAGGTAGACATACAGCTGCATTCTCTTCATTCAATGAATAGAGAGATTTGCTCTAATAGTGTTTGTGGATAGGATATCATGTCTGCATCTTATACTAGGCATAAACACTAAGAAGACAATAATATGCAGTGTATTAGTTATTGAAGCTGTGCTAGTACTCAGTTTTGAAACTGTCTCATTGTTATTTGTTTCTCAATAAAATTAAGAAAAAAGAATTAGTAGAAAAAAGTTTTTTATTACATTTTCAATTTCATTGACTCATATTGAGTTATTCAATGTTTTTATATCTTCATGATTCAGTTTTGATAATTTGTACCTATCTAGGAATGTGTTCATTTCTTCTGTATCTTTGACTGTGATTTTTTAATCAGAAAATTTAAAATAGCTAAATTTCAAAATAGCTATTGATGATCTTCTGAGTTTTCACAAGATCTGTAGTAATTTTGACATTTTCATTTCTTGTGGCATGGATTTGAGTTTTTCTTTCTTCTTTTTGAGTATGTTGGCTAGGGGGTTATCAATTTTATTTAATCTTCCAAAGAACCCACTTTTGGATTCATTAATTCTTTGTACTGTCTTCTTTGTCTCAATTGCACTCATTTCTGTGCTAATCTTTCTAATGTCCTCCTTTCATTGGGCTTTAGGCTTGGCTTGCTCTTTTCCTTCTAAAAGCTTGAAGTGCAGCATTAACATATTCATTTGTTCCTGTTCTGTTTTCCTAGTATGTGAGGTCACTGCCATAAATTTCCCTGTGAGAACTGCTCTCATTGCATCCCACCAATTCTAGTAAGATGTGTTTGAGATTTTGTTAGCTTGTAGGTGTTTAATTTCTTGTTTAATTTCATCTGTAAGCCATTGGTTGCTGAGGAGGTTATTATTTAATTTCCATATGTTTATGATGTTTTTGTGGTTTCTTTGGTTATTAATTTCTAGCTTGATTGCACTGTAGTCAGTTACTATGCATGGGATAATTTCTGTTTTCTTGCCTATACTTAGGCATGGTCTGTGTACTAGTATATGGTCTATTTTATAGAACAAACTCACTGAGTCAGAAATTAGAGAAATAATACCCTTCACAGTAGCATCCAAAAAAATGAAATACTTAGGAATTAAACTAATAGAGTGCAATTTTACTATATTTATTATACTTTTCAGGTTTTATTTCTTCTTTCAGGTTCCTACACTAAGGAGACAATATGATAGTTACATGTGGGTCTAATTTATTTCACTTATGAGTATAACCTCTAGCTGAATCCACTTACCTATAAAGGTCTGGAGAGTGTTTAATCCTTTACCAAGGCTCTGAAAGGCTGGTACTTGGTGTCATCACATATGAAATTTCCAGCCTGGCAAGGATATTTGGCTTAAGTCTTTACTTGTTTCAGAAACATATTATTAAAATGACTGCTTTTGCTTTGAGTGAACTCTTATGAGAGAAAGAAAATCTGTTTGATCCAGAGGAGTAGAAACAGATCAAAACTGACCCACAGACTATTGTTTTAACGTGTTTTGAACTGATCATTGGTGTTATTGAGCAAAGACCCTTCTGATGGTTATGATTACATAATTCCGTGACTAGGAATGGAGATCCACCGTGGGTAAAGAACCATGATTTCTGTCCCAGCTGAGTCTTATGTTGTTGTACTGGTTAGGGTTCTCCAGAGGAACATAATCTATAGATGGCAGACACTACAAATAAGGAAACAAAATTATGGTTCTTCTCCATTAAGACTATTCCTAGGTATTTCATTATTGTGTGTCTTCTATGAAGAAAGTTATTTTCCCCATTTTGTACCTTATTTCTTCCTTTTTTATGTATGTAGTACAGGGCCTACGGGGTCTCACTATGTAGATCAGACTTGTAATGATTGTCCTGTTTTCAGCCTCCCATGCACTGGGAGGTGTGCATCACCATGCACAGTCTCAATTGCAGTCTCAGCGCACCCCGGGGCTGGGCTGGCATAAAACACTAGGGATCAAACCCAACAACTACTCTCTGCCTAAGCAGGCACTTTGGTTCACTTATCCATCTGACCGGTCCTTATACCTTATTTCTTATTGTTAATTGTATTAGTTTTCTAGAGCTACAAAATGCCACATGCTGGGTAGTCCAAACAACAGACAATTTTTTATAGTTTTGGATGCTAGGAGTCAAAGTTCAAAGTATTGATAGGCTTATTATCTTCAGATGCCTTCTCCTTGTGTTTTCACTTGGGAATTTGTCTGAGTGAGTGTATCTTGAGGGCTGTTTGTATGCCCTAATCTCTTTTTATAAAGACACCTGACCTCATTTAAGTCAGTCACCTCTGTAAAGGCCATGTCTCCAAACACAGTCATATTTTGATCCACCAGAGGTTCAAACATCAACATATGAATTTGGGGAAGACATACAGTAATTTAACATATAACACTTTTTTTCCATTTAGGTTTTCTGGGTATATGGCCATATTATCTGTAAATAATGGAAAACAATCCAATTTTCTTCAAATAATTAAAACTTTATTTTGCTTTAGTATTTGTTAGTATCTTTATTTTTTAGAGATAATAAAGAATAGTAAAAGAAAATTAGAAATGATAAAGAATTTCACTAAACAAAATAATAGGAATTAAACAATGGTTGTTATATTGTTATATGTTGTCTTCAAATTAGTTGCTTAGATCACCAATATATGCATGCAAAATTGGAAGAAAAAGTTGTATGAAATTCAAAAGAAGAAAAAATACTTAAGCATTAACTGCTCCTTTCATTAGACCAGTATAAATCAGCAGTCTAATTACCCAAGCCAGTATAGTATTTGACTGTTTTGGAGAGAACTTTCAGAACAAGCATAAATAATGATTATGGAGGAAAAATTTATTTTTTATTTTTTATTTTTTTAAATCTTTTTTTTGGTGGAACCGGGGATTGACCTTAGGCCCTTATGCTTGCCAGGGAAGTGCATATTCCACTGAGCCATCTCCCCACCCCCTATGGAAGAAAACTTTAAAAATTTAATTTTAGTATTGGTTTAACACCTGTTCATAATTCCCTATTCATATTAATTTAAGAGATATTCATTGACCTATTATGTTTCAGACATAGTTCTAGGTGTCAGTATGTAGCCTTAAATGAAATAGACAAAGATCCTACCCGCATAAAGCTTATATAGGGGCCAGGGAGATGGCTCAGTAGAATAAGTGCTTGCCTGGCAAGCCCAAGTGTCTGAGTTCAATCCCTGGTTCCACCAAAAAAAAAAATAAATAAAGCTTATATAACTTCAATTAAGAGAAATGGATACTAAAAATCATTACTAAGAAAAATAATACATCAAAAGATGATTAAAAGCTTGAGAGATGAATGAATAGAGCAGAGAGAACCTCAGGTAGTGCAGTAAACTAAAGCAGCTGCTTAGGCAGATAGCAGGGACTGGGGTTCAATCCCAAATGGCACCACATGCCATGCTGGCCCTGCCCCTGGGGTGTACTGAGATGTTGATTGAGACTGGGTGTAGTGATGTGTGTCTATAATCCCAGAACTTGGGAGGCTGAAAACAGGAGAATCAGTATGAGTCTGATCTGTGTAGTGAGATCCTGCAGACCCTGTGCTAGATATGTTTTAAAAAATTAAAAAAGAAAACATAGGGAACATAAATAGAAAGTGCTGAATTAGCTTGATATTTTAGTGGGTGATTTACCAAGGGGACATATATGTAAGTGAGGAGATATATGGGGATAATTAGCATGGTAGATAAATGAAATAATATGCTTGAAGGTCTGAGGTAGACATGCTTCATACATTTAATGAATAAGTAGAAAATTAAATATTGTCATGACAGGGAGGGTATGAGTTGACAAAATAAGAGAAATAATAAAAGACCTAATTGTGCAAGGTCTTTTAGGACACTGGATTTTAATCTAAGTCCAATGTGGAGTCATGGAAAAATTTGAGCAGAGAAATGACATGATTTATTAGATTTTAGTAAGATCTTACTGGCTGCTATGTTGAGATTAATTTTATAAAGAACACAGAAAAAAGGGGGCTGGGGAGATGGCTCAGTAGAATAAGTGCTTCCCTGGCAAGGGCAAGGGCCTGAGTTAAAAAAAAAACATAGGAACACAGAAAGATCACCTAGGAGACATTTCATAATTGCCACTCGTAAACAAGATACACTGGTTCCATGGGTGAGGATGTTTGCAGTGGTTATAGGGAAAAGTGCTCAGATTATGAGCACATGGAATGACAGCATTAAACTATGTGAAGGACATAAAACAGAAAGAAAAATCAGTAACTCCAAGAATTCATATGAAAATTAAATAAGTGGAATTAAATCTGAGAATATGGCGTTTTGTGATGCGAAAGCTTTGGGTGAAAATCTTGGATAGTAATGTTGATACAGTTAATACACATCCAAGTTGAGATGGGATTTGATTTGAATCTGGAATTCTGGGGAGAAATCCATTGTGGAGAGTTGGCAACATGGAATTGGCAACTACATCATGACTATGGATGATGGATGGCTCTAAAGAAATGGGTATTCATAAGGAGACCAGAGCTGTAAAGAGGAGCACTTAAAGGTTGAATGTTAAAGAACTACCAGTTGAAAGAAAATAAGAGAGAAACCACAGGGTAGAATCTACTGAAAGACAACATATTTCAAGAAAAATGGAATGAATGAACACCTATGCCAAGGTATGGTAATAGGTCGTATAAGATGTGAACTTGTTTTATGAAGAGAACAGCAAAGGGAAGCCACTAGTGACTCTGATCTGAGTACTTTTATTGAGGTGGTAGTGAGGAAAAATGTGATTAGGTCATGTTCATTCTTGATGGGATCAAAAAGTGGGGAATTAAAGTAAATGAATATGAACAATTCTTTTACAGAAAGGAATAGAGCAGTGGTGGCTGAAAGTGGATAAGAAATGTAGAGAGGAAATTTAAAGAACCTTTATAAAAATCAGCCTTGCTGAGGCAAAATTTATATATAATAAAATGGACAGAGAGTTGACAAAAAGTGTATTAATCATGTACAATACAATGTTTTTGAAATATGTATATATTATAGAATTGCTCAAATGTGCTAATTAACATATGAATTATCTCATTTAACTATTTGTCAAGTAGAACACTTAAAATCTACTTTTAATAATTTTTAAAAATCGATTATTAGGGGTCAGGGAGATGGCTCAGTGGAATATGCGCTTCCGTGGCAAGCACAAAGGCTTGAGTTCAATACCCGGTTTCTCAAAAAAATGAAAAAAAAATCAATTATTACTAATTGTAGTCACACACATACACACACACGCACACACACTCTCCTGTTACCCACCCTTCCACTCTGCTCAGTTCCACTTTGTCAGATTTCACAGATAGATGAGATCATACAGTACTTCTTGTGCCTGATATATTTCTTTTAGCATAAAGTTCTCCAGGTATACCTAGGCTGTCACAAATGACAGAATTTCTTTCT
Source organism: Octodon degus (assembly GCF_000260255.1). NCBI lineage: Eukaryota > Metazoa > Chordata > Mammalia > Rodentia > Octodontidae > Octodon > Octodon degus. The sequence continues at coordinate 12,986,048 of NW_004524627.1, forward strand.
TTTTTTTCAAATGACTGAAAGGTGCCATCCATTGTGTATGTACATCATGATTTCTTTATTCCCTCATCCCATGGTAGACATTTAGCTTGCTTCCATAGCTCAACTGTTGTGAACAGTACTGCAACAAACATGCTCGTGCAGATGTTCCTTCAACATATTGATTTCATTTCCTTTAGCTATTTTTCTCAGTATTGGAATTGCTGAGTCATATGGCAATTCTATTTTTAATTCATTGAGGAATATCCATACTGTTTTCCATAATGGCTGTAATAATTTAAAGTGTACTCATTTTGAGTGTTCATTTTGATGAGTTTTGACAAATTTATATGGCCATGAAACCACTACCATAAGTGAGAGATTGAGAATGTTTACATCATCCCCAAAAGTTCACCCATACCCATTTCTAAAGTAAATCTCCTCTTGCAGACCCCAGCAACCACTAATCTGCTTTCTGTCACTATGGATTATATTTGCCTTTTATAGAATGCCCTTAAATGGAATCATACAGTATACACTCTTGTATCTGGTTTTCTTTTACTGATCATCATTTTTTCTTTTAGTTTCCCCTATGCTTCAATGCATCATAGTTCATCCCTTTTATTTCTGAGTTGTGCTGCTTTGTATGAAGACACCACAATCTGTTTATCCATTCATTAACAGATTATGGGCTATTATGAATTATGGTGCAATGAACATTTTCTATGAAAATCTTTGTGGACCTATTGGGGAAATACTTTAGAAAGAGAGCTGCTTAATCCAATGACAAATGTCTAAATAACTTTATGAGAAGTTGCCAAATTGTTTTATAAACTAAGTATATGATTTTTTTAAAAAAATTTATTTGCTGGCAGAGCCAGGGATCAAACTCAGGCCCTTGCACTTGCCAGGGATGCGCTTATTCCATTGAGCCATCTCTCCAGCCCACAAGTATATGATTTTGACAGTAGAATTATATAAGAGTTCCATTTGCTTCAAATTCTTCCAAAATTTATCTTTTCTTTCTAGTTTTATTTAGCACAATGGGCATATGGTGGGTGTCTTATCATTTCCTGTTTTTTCTTAAAGCAGTTTGCAAGGAGTATCATTGATGTAAATTTATTTACATCACTTATGTTGTCCAATTTATTGCAATAAAGTTATTTACAATATTGTCAGACTTTTTCTTTAACACCTATGTGGTATGTTGTCTTTCCCTCATTCTCATTCTTACCGTAGTTTGTGCTTTCAATATTTTCTGTTATTTCTGATGCTTAGCTAGGTCTTTCTCAAATTTGTCTGTTTTCAAAAATTAACTTTGAAGGTTTTTTCTTTTTCTTTTTCTTTTGTGCTGGGTCTCACTATGCAGTTCGGGCTAGTAATGACCCTCCTGATTTCTGCCTCTCTAGTGCTGAGATTACAGGTGCACTCTGGCTCAGCACACCCTAGGTCAGGGCCGGCACAGCAGCATGAGGTGCCAGGGATCAAACCCTGGTTCCTGTGCTTACCTAAGCAAGTGTTTAGTCTGCTGAGTTATATAACCTGTCCTGTAAGAATTAACTTTTGACTTTGTAAATTTTCTTTAGTTTTTCCTTGATCTTCTATTTTGTTGTAAATTTTGTGTTTGTATTTCTTATTTGTTTCACTTACTTTTCATTTATTTGTTTTTCTTTCTCTAGCCTACTAGTTTTGAAATTGTATCATTGATTTTTAGGTTTTATTTCTTAAAATAAGTGCTTAAATGTGTATATTTCGCTCTGCTTTAGGTGCATTGCACAAACTCTAGTACAGAGCTGGCAAGATAGCTCAGCAAGCTAAATGCCTGCTTAGGCAAGAGCAGGGATCTGTGTTTGATCCCCAACACCACAGGCCACACTGACCCCACCCCTCTGGTGTGCTGAGCTGGCCACAGAGACTGAGCCTGGTGGCACACGTGTGTAATCCCAGTGCTGGGGAAGCTGAAAACAGGTGGATCACTATGCCATTGGTAGTGAGACCCTATACTAAATACAAAATAAAAAAACACTCTAGTACATTGTTTTCACTTTCATTCAACTAAAAACTTTTAATTTTAAAATCTCTTATTTTTCTTTCTTTTTTTTTTTTTTTTTTTTTGAGATGAGGTCTCACTGTGTAATTCAGGCTGGGCTTGAACTCACTATATAACCTAGGCTACCTTGGAATTCATGCCAGTCTTCCTGCCTCAGCCTCCCAAGTGCTAGGATTTTAGGCATGTACCACTGTGCCCAGCACTGATTTTTCAAAATTTAAGTATACTAAGAATTCTTTCTATTCTTGATTTTACCCAATACCATTGTGTTCAGGGGATAAATTATACATTAATTATACATCAATCTTTTAAAATTTACTGATGTGTATAATATGGCCCAGGGTATGATTTATCTAGTGAACATTTTAGGTACATATTTAATGTTTTTTCTTAAGAAAAATGTGCATTCTCTGTTCTTCCTTAAAAAGTAAATGTGTTTTCTCTTAAACTCTCCTCAGATAAATATTGAATTAGGGTTTTTCTTCTATGCTATAAATTTTCATTTCACATTTTTCATAATATTGTTTACATTTTATTTTGGGAGGATTCCTTAACTTTATCTTTGAGACTGTAGTTTGTTCTTCATTAATATTTATATTCTTAGTCAGATTCTTAAGTTTGTTTCAATGATCTTAATTATTTTCATGTGAAGGTCTCAACCTGACCCTTTTATATAGTAGCTTTCTATTTATTTCACTATATATTCACAAGAGTCAAGGAGTTTATTTACATCACTTATATTGTCCAATTTATTGCAATAAAGTTATTTACAATATTGTCAGACTTTTTCTTTAACAGCTATATGGTATGTTGTCTTTCCTTTATTCTCTTCATTTTGAAATTTGATGTTCTTTTTAGGATGCTCATTGCTTCCAGCTGTATGCTTCCTTCTTCTTCTTCTTCTTCTTCTTCTTCTTCTTCTTCTTCTTCTTCTT
>NW_004524627.1:12989108-12993554 GCF_000260255.1 Octodon degus
GAAGAAGAAGAAGAAGAAGAAGAAGAAGAAGAAGAAGAAGAAGAAGAAGAAGAAGAAGAAGAAGAAGAAGAAGAAGAAGAAGAAGAAGAATTAAAGAAAAGAAAAAACTCATTCCTGCAATCATGCTTATGTTCTCTTTGTTGGTCCAGTTATGTATTTGCTTATCAAGTATTTAAGGAATTTATGTGATCAGCTTGTAGTCTAGTGAGTAAATGCTGATCATGAACATGAAAACAAAGAGAATCCTTAGATAGTGGTTAGCTATGAAAATTAAAATAAGACAGACTTCGATGGCACACAGCAAGATGTAGGCACTGAGCCTGGCAGCCAGCCAGGCCCAGCCAGTCCATTTAGGTGGGGCTCAGCTTGAAAGAGCCAAGCACAGCAGCCAGGCCCACCCAGTTGAGTTTGAGTTTTGTAGAACTAGACTCAGTGAGCTGAGTTGAACTTCTAGGGCAAGGCTAAGGCCCAGACCTATGGTGAGGATCCTGGTGGCATGGAGATGGCAGGAGGAAATTTGGATGAGCTAGTTTCCTGGAAGACTCTAGGTACATGAAGAAGAGATGCCTAGACAGAACTCAGGGGAGCTTATTTGAATACAAATTCCCAATTTCAAGAGTAAAAAAACAGAAGCAAAAACAAATAGAAAAAAAAGCAGGATAACATACAATAATGCATATATTACAGATTTTCAAAACAAGAATAGCTAATTAGCAATGGTTGTTATCTATTTTTATCCTCAAATCTGTTGCCTAGATTAACAGATATAGTGAAAGAAGATTGGGGAAATAATTGAATATTGGCACTTGCTTTCACGAAATCTTAATTTTTTTCCTTGTCTTTTTTGTTTTGATCTTTAAAAATTTATTTATTTATTTATTTATTTATTTATTTATTTATGGAACCAGGGATTGAACTCAGGCCCTTCTGCTTGCCAGGCAATCACTTATTCTACTGAGCTATCTCCCCAGTCCTTTATTTTAAAGATAGTATAATAATCAATAAGATGTTAGGAACAGTACACATCTAGAAGACCAAGATGGGAGGCGTTCAACCATGGGTTTTGTATTACACATCAATGTCTTTGATGTAGTGGCTCAGATCACAGATATCAGCATACAGAGTTCACCAATGTGCAAATTCTAAACATTAAAAAATTTAATGTTTACCTGCTATTTAAAAAAATGATGCAAATTATGATTACAATCATCTCAGACATTATATATATATATATATATATGCTCATATTTTTCCCTCCTCCCATTTTTCCTATCTTTTCTCCTTTCCCTCACCTTCATTATTAAGTCCTTAAGTTCAATTCCTTTCTGTTTTACTATATTTATTAAACATTTCAGGTTTTATTTCTTCTTTCAGGTTCTTACACTAGAGAGACAAGATCATATTTACACGTTTGTCTGATTTATTTTACTTATGAGAATAGGCTGTTGTTGCATCCACTTACCTATAAAGGATTTGAGTTTGCCTTTCCTTATAGCTGAGCAGCACTTCATTGTATAGAAATACCACATATTTTTCATGCATTGCCCAAGTGATTGACATTTTTGTTGTTTCCAAGATTTGACTATGACAAATTGTGCTGTGATGAGCATGGATGCACATATATCACTAGCTATGATGTTTTCAGATCTTTTGGGAAAATACCCAGAAGGACAATAGCTGTATTGAATGGGATTTCCAGTACCAGCTTTTTAGGAGTCTCAACACTGATTTCCATAATGACTGTACCAGTCTATAGTCCCACCAGCAGTGGAGAAGGACTCCCCTGTCACCACAACCTCCCCAGAATTGGTTATTAGTTGACTTCTTTACGATAGCCATACTTGTTGGGAGAGACGGTATTTCAATGTTGTTTTATTTTGCATTTCTCTAATAGCCAATGCTGTGGAACACCTTTTCATGCACTTATTTGCCATTTGTATTTCTTTCCTAGAGAAGTGTGTATTCATCTCACATGCCCATTTTTTTGATTGGGTCTTTAAAGTTTGGGGGCTGAAGTTTTTTAAGTTTTTTATATAAGTTACATAGAATTTTTTTGTCTGAGAGATTGTTGGTTATGACTTTTCCCAATTTGTGGGTTGACTTGTGATGTCTTTTTTTTTTTTTTTTTTCAGAACCGGGGATTGGACTCAGGCCCTTGTGCTTGCTAGGGTAATGCTTATTCTACTGAGCCTTCTCCCCAGGCCCTGACGTTTTCTTTTGACATGCAGAAATTTCTCAATAGGATGAGATGCCAGTTGTTGATTCTTTTAAGTATTTCACATGCAGTTTGGTTTTTGTTCTTGAAATGTCTGCCTACTCCTATGTCTTCAAGATTTCCACCTATTTTCTCACCCAGGGGATTTAATGTTTCTGTTTTAATGTGTACATATTTAATCCATTTTTAGTTTAGTTTAGGGTATGGTGATAGACTTGGGTCTAGTTTTAGTTTTCAGCATGTGGAGAGCCAGTTTTTCCAGCACCATTTGTTGAAGAGGCTATTTTTTCTTCGGGGAACATGTTTGGCCCCTTTGTGAAAGATAAATTGACTAAGTGTGTTTGTAGTTTTATTTGCATCTTCTAAAATCTGTTCCATTGATCTTTGAGCCTGTGTGTTTTTCCAGTACCATGCTGATTTTATCACGGTAGATTTGTAGTATAATTTCAAGTCAGGAATTATAATTCCTCCTGCTTTGCCTTTGTTGACCAAGATTGCTTTTGCTATTCTAGGTCTTTTCTGGTTCCAAATAAATTTTAAGGAATATTTGCTCTAGATCTATAAGGTACATTGACAGCATTTTGATGAGGGACTGCATTAAACCTGTATAACAATTTTGGGAATATGGCAATTTTCACAATGTTGGTTCTTCCTTTCCAGGAGCAAGAAATATTTTTCCATTTTTAGAAATCTTCTTCAATCTCCTTTTTCAGAGGGTTTTGCTATTCATTACATAGTTCTTATACGTCTCTTGTTAGATTAATTCCTAAGTATTTCATTTATTTGGACAATACTGTGAAGGGCATTATTTCTCTAATTTCTGTCTCAGTGAGTTTTCTATCAGTGTATAGGAATGCTACTGATTTTTTGGTGTTACTTTGTATTCTGCTATACTACACAATTTATTAATTTTAGGAACTTCTTGGTGGAGTTTTTTGGGTTTTCCAAGTTAAGTATCATATCATCTGCAATTAATGATAGTTTGACTTCTTATTTACCCATTTTTATTCCTTTTATTTTTCTCTCTTGTCTAATTGCTTTAGGTAATGATTCCAGAATTATATTGAATGAGAGTGGAGATAAAAGACACTCTAATATTTTACCTTATTTGATAGTAAAAGCATTTATTTTTTTCTCCATTTATAAATATGTTGGCTATTGGTTTGTCATAGATGGCTTTTTTCAGGTTGAGGTGTAAACCATCTATTCCAATTTTCTTTAGGGCTTTGATCATCAATAAAGGTTGGACTTTGTCAAAAGCTTTTTCTGCATCTATTGAGATGATCATGTGTTTTGTTTTTAGCTGCATTGATATAAAGTATTGCATTTATAAATTTGCATATGTTGAACCATCCTTGCATCCCTGGAATAAATCCTACTTGGTCATATGTATAATCTTTTTGATGATTTGCTATATTCTATTTGCTAGTAATTAATTGAGGATTTTTGCATCTATGTTCATGAAGGAGATTGGCCTCTAATTTTCTTTTTTTTAATTAAATCTATTCTTGTTTTGTTATCAGTACAATACTTGCCTCCAGGAATGAGTTTGGGAGTACTACTCCTTTTTTCAATTTCACTGAAGAGTTTGAAGAGTATTGGGATTACAACTTTTCTAAATGTCTTGTACAATTCATCTGTGAATCCGACAGGACTTGGGCTTTTCTTTGTTGGTAAGTTTCTGTGACCCATCCACATGTCTGACACTGACAAAGGATCTACAAACTGCAGTACAGGGTTTCAGGCTAAATCTTGAGGTGATTTGACTGACCTTGGCAGATACAAAAGTTACATTTCTTGTTATATAGATCTTGTTTTATCTTGGTCTTAACCATCCAGCAGAAAAGTATCATAATGAGGTATGAAAGTAAAGCCAAATTAATATTCTGGGCTGTAAAGGGCTCAAGTGGGAGTGTGTGGAGAGCTTCCTGCTACCCTGTGCCGGCAGGACCAGTCCCAGCCGAAGCGCAGTGTGGGCCGGACATTCTCCCAGCCTCTTGGGCCTCCCGCCACCACTCCACAGTGGCTCCCCCACCCCGCCCGCCAAGTAGGATTTTCTGCCGAGTTCCCGGAGCGCCCAGACCCAGCCCTAGCCCAGGTCCGGTGAGTGTGCAGAGAGCTTCCTGCTACCCTGCGCTGGTGGGACCAGTCCCAGCCCAGGCGCAGAGTGGGCCGGACCCTCTCCCAGCCCCTTGGGCCGCCCCCCACCACTCCGCAGTGCCTCCCCCACC
>NW_004524627.1:12994785-13015951 GCF_000260255.1 Octodon degus
TTCTTCTTCTTCTTCTTCTTCTTCTTCTTCTTCTTCTTCTTCTTCTTCTTCTTCTTCTTCTTCTTCTTCTTCTTCTTCTTCTTCTTCTTTGGTATTTCAGGGAAGGGTCTACAGGGTATTCAAGGTCTCACTACTAGATCAGACTCATAGTGATCTGCTTGTTTACAGCCTCCCAAGAGCTGGAATTACAGGCATGCACCACCATGCCCAGGCTCAAATTGTTGGCTCAGTGTGCCCCCAGAGTGGGGGCCAGCATGGCAAGCCCAGGGATTGAACCCCAACCCTTGTACCTGCTTGCTGGCACTTTAATCTGTTGAGCTATTTGGCTGGCCCTTCACTTCTTTTTTCATTCTAAAATTGTTACTATTGTTCATTGTAGTCATTTCCAGTTATTGTAGCAGAGAGGAAAATTGTTCATCAGTGAGTGTTTACCATAAGCTTATGGCTGATGGGCTTATCTTCTGCTATGGTCTAACTGCATTCCTGGTGATGTTTTCCATCTATTAGACATAAACATTCACATTCTTTGCCCCAACCTCAGAGGTAAAAGCCTTTTGCTTGACTCTTGTCTCAAATTGGAAGTAAATGAGTACACAGAAAAGTCTGTACTTGTGGATATTTTGAGTGAAGGAACAAACTCATCTCTTCATGCCTGCAAGTCTCTTAGACATACCTCCAACATGTGCAAGACTTTTTTATGTGGAATTTAGAGTGCTGCTTTCTTCTATTAATTCACTCTTTTTTGCTTTCTATCTGAACAACTATATTATACCTATTTTATTTTCTGGAATGGCTATTAATTTTTTCTTTTCTTTCTTATTTTTCTGGCAGGGATTTTCTGTGCAGTTCAGACTGGCTTAAATTCACATTGTATCCCAGGTTGGCCTGGAAATCACAATGATCCTCCTGCATCAGCCTCCCAAGTTCTGATATTACAGGTGTGTGCCACAATGCCTGGCTATAATTTCTAATTAGTATGATTTTCAGAAAGCTTTTTGTTTTTGAGTGTCTCAGGAAATACCTTGTCATAGCTCATTGCATTCTAATTGTTAGTATGCTCCATATGCCAAGTTATGTATTTATCTCTGTGCCAGGTATTCTAGCCAGAATAATGAGAAATTAGACCATATGGCTCAGCATAAATAACACAAAGAAGTGGACAGGTAGTTCTCCAAAACTTTTTAGAGGGGTGAAACAGAACAACAGGTTCTGGAGGCTAACCAAAAGTATTCACTAGTGTAGACATCTCTTTTCCTTCCTTATTTTATTAGGAATGCCTTAATGAAAAATTAGCAGCTGCCACACTAATCTTAGCAAACAATCTTAATGACACACAAGTCAAAAAAACTAACAATTTTATTTGACAATTAATTTTGTTTTAATATTCATTTTATTATTTAATTCTCATGCCAGCCATATAAAACAACAAAGAGTTATTATTCTTATCTTGCAGTGATGAAGGCTGAGTCACATAGAAATAACTTCTCCAATGTTTCACTAATTATTCTTGGGAACAGTTTCTAGGGATGAAACAGCATAACTTTCAAACTGTATATTCAACTAAAAAGCTTTTTGTCAGTTTTGTCTATAGTCCAGAAAATTCTTCTCATTTTAAAATTACCATATAAATTAGATGGCAACTATTCTAACATGAACCACAAAAAAATTCATCATTTTCGTATATTTACATTTTGTAGGGGTTAATTATGTAAGCCATAATCTCATAATTCTGGCTACGCTGATGTGGATAAGTAATACAATGTTCATTTCAATGCTATATTCTAAAATGCTTTAACATTGTATATAAATTTCTTTTGTGTTATTATCTACATTCTAGGTTTAATGGTTTAAGAGTCTATTATCTTTTCAAGGAAAATTACAGTACTCTTCAAAAAGAGATCATAGAGGATTTCAGAAAATGGAAAGTTATTCCATGCTCCAGGATAGGAAGAATCAACATTGTGAAGATGGCCATACTCCCAAAATTGCTCTATAGATTTAATGCAATCCTTATCAGACTACTAACAAAGTACATCATAGACCTAGAGAAACAAATACTAAAATTTATTTGGAACCAGAAAAGACATAGAATAGCAAAGGAAATGCTGGGCAATAAAGACAAGTCAGGAGGCATTACAATTCCTGACTTGAAATTATACTACAAGACTACTGTGCTAAAATCAGCATGGCACTGGCAATAAAATAGACCTGAGGATCAGTGGAATAGATTAGAAAATGCTAAAGCCCCTGCGAACACACGCAGCCACCTTATCTTTGACAAAGGGGCCAAACATACTCCCTGGAAGAAAGATAGCCTCTTTAAGAAATGGTGCTGGAAAAACTGGCTCTCTACATGCTGAAAACTAAAACTTGACCCAGGTCAAACACCATACACTAAACTAAAGTCAAAATGGATTAAAGTTCTAAACATTAAAGCAGAGACACTAAATCTCCTGGAAGAGAAAGTAGGAGTAACTCTTGAAAATATAGGGTTAGGCAAAGAGTTCATGAACAGAAGTCAAATCACATGGGAAATAGTTGAAAGAAATAACAACTGAGACCTGCTCTTACTGAGAAGTTTTTCACATCAAAAGAAATTACCAACAGAGTGAAAAGACAACCCACAAATTAGCAAAAAATCATGACAAATAAGTACTCATCAAAGGTCTGCTCTATAGAATATATAAAGAACTAAAAAAAATTAGGGCCCCAAAATTTAAAGACACAATCCAGAAATGGGCATCCAAGATGAACATGCACTTATCACAAGAAGAAATTACAGAACTGAATAAATATATGAAAAAAATGCTCCACATCACTATCCACCCGTAAAATGCAAATTAAAACAATATTGAGATAACATTTCAAGCCAGAAAGGATGGCTATCATAAAGAAATCAACCAATAACAATGTTGAAGAGCCTGTGGGAAAAAAGGAAAACTTCTACACTGCTGGGGGAAATGTAGACTGGTGTAACCATTATGAAAATCAGTGTGGAGAATCCTTAGAAAAGTTGAACTGGAAATCCCAATTAAATCAGCTATTCCTCTACTGGCAATTTTCCCAGAGGATCTGAAAACATCATATCAAAGGGATATATGTGTGCCTATGTTTATAGCATCACAATTTGTGATAGCCAAATCTTGGAAACAATCAAGATGCCCATCCCCTGAGGAATGGTTGAAAAAGATGTGGTATTTTTACACAATGGAGTATTATTCAACTATTAAGAGTGATGAACTCAAAGACTTTATTTGAAGTGGATGCCACTTGAACAAATACTCATAAGTGAAATAAACCACACACACACACACACACACACACACACATGTGTAAATATAGTATAGTTTCCCAGGTAAAAGAATTCAATTTTATTTTTCTGGAAGTGGGGATTCAACTCAGGCCCTTGTGCTTGCCCGGAAAGCCTTTATTGCACTGAGGAATCTCCCCAGTCCCAAGAATGCAAAAAAAGAAAACACAAATAGAAAGGTATAATACAAGTAAAAGAAAAGCAAGATCTTGAGGACTAACTAATTAAGAGAGAGAAAGGAGAAGAGCTAGGAAACATGACAATGGCAAGCCAAATACAGTTATATGCAGAAGATGGGCAAGGCAATGATCCTGAGAATCTCCAGAAGATTTTTGAATCTAGCACTTAATTGGAAAGATTCTTGCCCTGACTAACTATATATACTGATACCTGTGAAATAAGCAACTGCACTGTAGATGGTAACCTGTAATAGTAGATTAATCTTTGGGGTGCCTGTCATTCTGTTCTTCTGAATACGGGCAGCTTTTCATGACATGACAGTTGCTACTATGCTGTCTCTCAAGTAGATGGTTGTTCAAAAGAAGGGGGTGGTGAATGAAAGCAAGAGACAGGAAAAGGAATATTGTGGGACTGTCCTGCTTCAAATTTGTATATGGTTAGATTTTTGGACTTATGTGCAAACATAAGAAGTATATAATTCTTTATGCCTATTTTTAAAATATAATTTAAAAATAATTTTTGAAATGTTTTTTATCATAATCTGTAGAGACTTAAAGTTCAACATATCAATACTTGATGAAAAATACCTGTTGCATGTTATGCCTAAGATATTTGATATTCAGACACATAGTGAGGTTAAGCTTAACAGCTGAAGATGTACGGTAATAACAATAAGCTTGTCTTCTGGATGGTTAACAACCTAAGTTTGCAGACCAAAATTAAAGAAAAAGGAGGACTGCAAGGAAAGCCAACATTTTGGCCGTAGCCTTCAAAGATCAATTGAGACTCAGGACATATAAGAACTTGTACTGTAACGTCATGTAACTCAGTAGTGTCTGAAATTTTCTGATCAAGGAGATTATGGGGCCAAAGAAGAAAGTGATCAATGATGTAGAGTGTGCCTAAGGAGAGTCAAATGGAGAAAAAACATTCTCTCAGGCTTTCACAGAGATCACATTGGTCAAGCAATGGCCATGACTTATCCACATGACTAACACTGACAAAGGTTCTACAATCTGAGGCACAGAATCTCAGGATAAATCCTGAGAGGATTTCACTGACCTTAGCAGACCCAAAAGCTATAACCCTTGTCGCATAGGTCCTGCTTTAACTTGCTTTTAACCATCCAGCACAAAAGTATAAAAATGAAATATAAGAAGTAAAGCCATGCTGTTATGTTGAGCAGTAGGGGACTCAGGTCAACAATTTCTGACACTGCCAGTAAAGCGGAGGACCCAATACGATTGTGGGCTACTGGACTCTTTTAGAATATTTTGCTGAGTTTACACACCTATAATAATCAAATAATGGAACTTAACAGAAAAAGGGAATACAGATGAATGTCCATTTTGTATCGGCATATTCAAAGTGCTTAGGATAGTTATATAGTTACGTTCTCTTAATGTATAGAGGAATGTATTCTAATGGTGTTTGTTAATAGGATATGTCCACATCTTGTACAGAAATTAACCACTAGGAAGAATGTATGCCATGTGTTAATTATTGAAACTGTACTACCAGTTTGATTTGAAACTGTCTCATTGCTATTTGTTTCTCAATAAAATTGTGGAAAAAAGAGTCTATTATCTTATTAATCCATTTATTTATTTTATACTCATGCTCATAGAGCTTACTAAAATCTCACAATTTGGAAACAATTGATTTTTTAATATTATAATTCATACAATCCTTTTAGTAGCAACATGTTTATCTTATAATTAATCTTTCAAATAGCATGTTTGTTTCTTAATAGGTTCATACTGTTCTATAAAAAAACCTTTCATTAAGGATTAAAGAAGTGAAATTTTTAGGTCTTCATTTTAGTTCTTCAACTTAGAAATATTCTTATACCTAGTGGTTTGAGTTTCCAATGCTTCTTTTTTTCCATAATTTTATTGAGAAACAAATAGCAACGAGACAGTTTCAAATGAAATTGGTAGGACAGTTTCAGTAATTAACACATTGCATACATTCCTCCCAGCGGTGAATTGATGTACAAGATGCAGGCATGATATCCTATCTACAAACACCATTAGAACAAATCATTCTATTCATTAAGAGAATGTAACTATATGTCTATGCTAACCACTTTGAATACACAGATACAAAATGGACATTCATCTGTATACCCTTCTTTTGTTAAGTTCCGTTATGTGAATATTGTGTGTGTTTTAACTCAGCAAAATAATCTAAAAGAGTTCATTAGTCCATAATAGTATTGGGTCTTCCGCTTCACTGGCAATGTCAGAAATTGTTGACCTGAGTCCCCTACTGCTCAACATAACAGCATGGCATTATTTCTTATATTTCATTTTTATACTTTTCTGCTGGATGGTTAAGACCAAGGTAAAGCAGGAACTATGCAACAAGAGTTGTTGCTTTTGGGTCTGCTAAGGTCAGTGAAATCCCCTCAGGATTTATCCTGAGATCCTGTACCTCAGATTGTTTGTCAGTGTCAGCCATGTGAAAGACTCACGGCCATTGCTTGGCCAATGTGCTCTCTGTGAAAGCCTGAGAGAAAATTTTCTGTATATATGACTCTCCTTAGGCACACTCAACATCATTGATCACATTCGTCTTTGGCCCCATAATCTCCTTGATCAGAAAATATGGGACACTGCAGAGTTACATGATGTTACAGTACAAGTTCTTATATGTGCTGAGTCTTAATTGACATTGGAAGTCTATGGCCAAAATGTTGGCTTTCCTTGCAGCCTGCCTTTTCATCTAATTTTGGTCTGTAAAACTTAGGTTGTTAACCATCCAGAAGACAAGTTTATTGTTATTGCCATATGTTGAACTTTAAGTCCCTACAGAATATGATAAAAAAGATTTAAAAATTAGAATATATTTTAAAAAGAGGCATAAAGAATTATATACTTCTAATGTTTGCACATAAGTCCAAAAATCTCACCATATACAAATTTGAAGCAGGACAGTCCCACAATATTCCTTTTCCTGTCTCTTGATTTCATTCACCACCGCCTTCTTTTTGAACAACCATCTACCCGAGAGACTTCATAGCAGCAACTGGTATGTCATGACAAGCAACCGTTATTCAGAAGACCATAATGACAGGCACTCCAAGCATGAAACTACTATTACAGATTATCATCTGCAGTGCCATTTCTTATACCACAGATATCAGTATATATCTCAGTTAGTCAAGGTGAGAATCTTTCCAACTGAGTGCTAGATTCAAAAATCTTCTGGAGATTCTTAGTATCATTGCCTTGCCCATCTTCTACATATAACTGTGTATTTTGACACTGTCATGTTTACTAACTCTTCTCCTTTCACTCTCTTCATTAGTTAGTCCTCAAGATATTGCTTCCCTTTTACTTGTATTATAAGTTTCTATTTGTATTTCTTCTTTTGAGTTCTTATATAAGGGAAACTATACAATATTTACATATGTGTGGCTGGTTTATTTCACTTATGAGTATATGTTCAAGTGGCATCCACTTAAATATAATGGCTTTGAGTTTATCATTCTTTATAGCTGAATAATACTCCATTGAGTAAAAATACCACATCTTTCTCAAATATTCCTCAGCTGATAGGCATCTTGGTTCTTTCCAATATTTGGCTGTCACAAATTGTGCTGCTATAAACATAGGCACACACATATCCCTATGATATGATGTTTTCATATCCTCTGGGAAAATTCCCAGTAGAGGAATAGCTGATTTAATTGGGATTTCCAGTCCAACTTTTCTAAGGAGTCTCCATACTGATTCCATAACTGTTGCACCAGTCTACATTCCCACCAGCAGTGGAGAAGGGTTTATTTTTCCCCACAGCCTCTCCAATATTTGTTGTTGGTTGATTAGTTTACGATAGCCATTTATTCTGGGGTGAGATGATATCACAATGTCATTTTCATTTGCATTTCACGGATGGCTAGTGATTGGGAGCATTTTTTCATATATTTATTTGCTTCTTTGATTTCATCCTCTGAGAAGCATGTGTTCATCTCAGATTCCCATTTCTGGAATCTGGATGTTTAAATTTTGAGGCCCTAGTGTTTTTTAGTTCTTTATAAATTCTAGAGAGCAGACCTTTGTCTGAGTACATATTGTCATGAATTTTTCCAAATTTTTGTGCTGCCTTTTCACGTTGCTGGTAATTTCTTTTGATGTGAAAAATCTTCTTAATAAGAGCATGTCCCAATTGTTAATTCTTTCAACTGTTTCTTATGCCATTTGATTTCTGAACTCTTTGCCTAACCCTATGTTTTCAAGAGTTCCTACATTCTCTTCCAGGAGATTTAGTGTCTCTCCTTTAATGTTTAGATCTTTAAGGCATTTTGACTTTAGTTTAGTGCATGGTGATAGACCTGCTTCGAGTTTGAGTTTTCAGCATGTAGAGAGCCACTTTTTCCAGCACCATTTCTTAAAGAGACTATCTTTCTTCCCGTGAGTATGTTTGGCCACTTTGTCAAAGATAAGGTGGCTGAGTGTGTTCGTAGGGCCTCCAGTGTCTTCTGATCTATTCCATTGATCCTCAGGTCAATTTTGTTGCCTGAACCATGCTGATTTTATCACAGTAGCCTTGTAGTATAATTTCAAGTCAGCAATTATAATGCCTCCCACCTTGTCTTTATTGCCCAGGATTGGCTTTGCTATTCCAGATCTTTTCTCGTCCAGATAAATTTGAGGAATGATTTCTCTAGCTCTGTGAGGTATGTTGGCGGTAGTCTGATGGGATTGCATTAAATCTATACAGCAATTTTGGGAGCATGGCCATCTTTACACTATTGATTCTTCTTATCCAGGAGCATAAAATATCTTTCCATTTTCTGAAATCCTCTATGATCTCTTTTTTCAGAGTGCTGTAATTTTCCTTGAAATAATCTTTCACTTCTATAGTTATATTAATTCCAAGGTATTTCATTTTCCTCGGTGCTATTGAAAAAAATATTGTTTCTATAAAACATTCTCAGTGTGTTTGTTGTCTGTGGAGAGGAATGCTATTCACTTTCAGGTACTGACTTTATAATCTGCTGTGCTCCTGAATTTCTGTATTAATTCTAGTAGCTTCTTGGTGGAGTTTTTTGGGCTTTCCAAGTAAAGTATCATGTCATCTGCAAATAAAGATAATTTAAATTCTTCTTCACCTATTCTTATTCATTTTATTTCTTTCTCTTGTCTCATGGCTGTAGCTAATGATTCCAGAACTGTATTGAAAAGGAGTGGTGATAGAGGACATCCTTGTCTTGTACCAGATCTAAGAGTAAAAGATTTCAGTTTTTCCCCATTTAGGATTATGTTAGCCATTAGGTTTTCATAGATGGCTTTCACCAGATTGAAATACAGGCCATCTATTGCAATTTTCTGTAGGACTTTGAACATGAAAGAGTATTGGCCTTTGTCAAAACCCTTTTCTGTATCAATGGATATGACCATGTGGATTTTAGTTTTCACTCTATTGATATAGTGTATTATATTTATAGATTTTTGAATATTCGACTACCCTTGCATCCCTGCGATGAACCCAACCTGGTCATGGTGTATGATCTTCTTGATGATTTGCTGTATTCCATATGCTAGGATTTTATTGAGGATTTTTCATCTATGCTCATGAGTGAGATTGGCCTGTAGTTCTCTTTCTTAGTTGCGTCTTTCCCTGGTTTGGGTATCAGTATAATACTTAGCTCCATGAATGATTTTGAAGGAATTTCTTCCTTTTCAATTTCTTCAAAGGGTTTGAGGAGTATAGGGACTACATCTTCTTTAAATGTCTTGTAGAATTCAGCTGTGAATCCATCTACCTGGGCTTTTGTGTGTTGGTGGTTTTTAATTATATCTCGCATTTCATTGGCTGTTATTGGACTATTGAGAGTGGTTATATCTTGTCGATTCAGTTGTGGTAATTTGTACCTCTCTAGGAATCTGTCCATTTCTTCTGCGTGTTCTATTCCATGAGAGTAAAGATTCTCAAACTAGCTATTCATAATCTTCTGATTTCCCACTGGTCTGTGGTCATTACACCCTTTCCATTCCTTATTGCTTGTATTTGAATTTTTTCTTTCCTCTTTTTGATGAGGTTACCTAGAGGCTTATCAATTTTATTTAATCTTTCAAAGAACAAGCTTTTTTATTTTTAATTCTTTGAATTGTTTTCTTCATCTCAATTCAATTAACTTCTACTCTAATTTTTAGGCTTTCTTCCCATCTTTGTGCTCTGGGTTTGGTTTGCTCTTCCTTTTCTAGTTATTGAAGGTACAGCATTAGGGTATTTATTTGTTCCCGTTCTGTGTTCCTAATGTGTGAGTTCATAGCTATGAATTTCCCTCTGAATACTGCTTTCATTGTATCCCATAAATTCTGCTAAGTTGTGCTTGAATTTTCATTGAATTGCAGATATTGTTGAATTTCTTGTATAATTTCTTCTGTGACCCATTCGTTGCTGAATAGGGTGTCATTTAATTTCCATGTATTTAAGGGTTTTTTTTTTCTTTTGTCATTTACTTCTAGTTCCATTGCACTATGGTCAGATAATGTGTATGGGATAATTTCTGTTTTATTACATATACTTAAGCATGACCTATGGACCAGCAGGTGATGTATTTTAGAAAATGACCCATGTGCAGCTTAGAAAAATGTGTATTCAGCTTGTGTTCTGGTGGAACACTCTGTACATGTCCACTAAGTCTATTTGTTTCAAGCTCTGGTTCAGTTATGTTATTTCTTTGCTAAGTTTTTGTCTAGTTCATCGTTCCTTTGGAGATAAGAGAGTGTTAAGGTCTCCTGTTAAAATTGTGGTATTGGATAATAGATTTTTCATGTCCATTAAGATTTGCTTTATATATTTGGGTACTCCCATGTTTGTTGCATACATATTTATGACTGTTACCTCTTCCTCTTGAATTTTTCCCCTAACCAGAATATATTGGCCTTCTTTATTTCGCTTGATCATTGTTGGTTTGAAGTTGAGACTCTGAGAATAGGATTCCTACCCCATTTTTTTTCTGAGGGGCTGCGGCATGTAGTATTGTGTTCCATCCTTTGACTTTCAGCCTATGAATGTCTTTATGAGCTAAGTGTGTTTCTTGTGTACAGCATATTGTTGCATTTTGTTTCCTAGTCCACTGCACCAGTCTATTTCTCTTAATTGGTGAATTGAGCTCATTTACATTGATGGTTAGAATTGGAATGTATTGACTTACGATTGACATGTCATTTACCTGTTGTCATTTACTCCTTTTTCTTCTGTGTTTAATTGCTTGCCTTATTTAGTTGGTTCCCTCTAATCTCATTCATGGACCTCTGATCATTTTGGTCCCTCTCTAGAACATCTTTCATTAGCCTGTGCAGGGTTGGCTTTGACATCACGAAATTCTTTAGATGATCTTTTTCAAGAAAGAATTGCACTTCTCCATTAAACTTGAAAGAGAGTTTTGCAGGGTATAGTAGTCTGGACTGGAATTTATTTTCATAGAGGACTTGAAGTACTCTGCTCCATGCTCTTCTTGCCTTCATGGTTTGTGAAGAGAAGTCGGCTGTAATTCTGATGGGTTTTCCTTTGAATGTGATCTGCTTCTTTTCTCTAGTGGCTTTCAGTATGTTATTCTTGTGCTGAATTTCTGGGATCTTGACTATTATATGTCTCAGTGTGTTTTTCATTGGATTGAGGTTACTTGGCATTCTGTATGCTTCAGTTACCTGAATGTCAGATTGTTTCCTCATATTTGGGAAGTTTTCCGCTATTACTTCTGCCCATATTTTTTTAATGTCATTTATGTTGACTCCTTCTTTCTCATTGATGACTATTAGTCTCACATTGTTCATCTTTGCATCATCTTGCAGGTGATGACTTATTCTTTCCTGCATCCTCGTTGGTTTTAAGACATCCTTTCTTACGTTTTTACGACCTACACCAGCATCTTCAAGATCTGAAACTCTGTCTTCAGATTCACTTAAATGGTTTTGCAAGCTTGTGATTGAGATTTTAATTTCCTCTATATCTCTTTGACTCTGCTTCATGAGATATATTTCTTTCCTGTATTGCTCATTCCAGGAATCTGTCATTTTTCTAATCTCCTCTATTTTTTAATCAATGTCTTTTTTAAAAGCAGTTATAAATTCTTTTACTGCGTTGTTTTTTTTTTTTGTTGTTGTTGTTGTTTTTAGATTGGGTTTCCTCCCTATGTTTCTTTAGTTGCTTCTTTACTTCCGATGCTATGAGTTCTGAGAATTCTTTTTTTATTTCAGAAAAGAATTGTGCTCTGAGTTCCTCTATAACTTTTTGCTGTTGCTTATTTACTATCGATGCTATTAATTCATGCATTTGAGCCAAGCTAGTGTCCTCTGCAGTTGTTCTGGGTGGGCATTGGGTGTCCTCCATATGTTTCTGCATTTGATTCTTTACTGCAGATGTTATTAATTCAGGAATTTCTTTTTTTTTTCCAATCTCAGTTCCTCTATACCTTTCTGCAGTTGTTTCTTTATTTCAGAAGCCATTGATTCATTGCTTTCAGCTGTGTGATTCCCAATTTGTTCTGTGTTCATGTCCTCTGCACTTGTTACGGGTGGGCTTGGGTTCTGAGGTTGCATTTTGTTCCTTCTCATCATTTTGTGTAGCTCTGTCTTCTGAGCTTTGTTGTAGATCTTCGTTGCAGTTATAACCTTAGCACGTTCTTAAATTCAGGTTCAGATGTACAAAGTTTGGATTTATCCAGATGTGCCTGGCTTGGGTCTCGCTGCTGTGCTCAGCTCCTCCCTGCTGCTGCCCTTGGGGGTGAACCAGCTATGCCCCTCTGACAAGATTTTCTGCTCCTGGACTAGCTGGGTGGTTCTATTCTCTACACTCTCTGCAGGAATTGCAGCTGCAGGGTTTCACCCCAGGCCTGTATGCTGGTCCTGAGCTGAACCTTGAGGGGACAAGGTGGATTAGGTTGGGGATGCAGCTCTCCCACACACTCACTGGGTCAGGGCTAGCACTGGATCTGTGGGTTCCCTGAACATGGCAGAAATTCCTTCCCTGTGTGTGGGGTTTGTGGGCGTACTATGGATTGATGTGGGTTGTCCCAAGGGGGTGGAAGAGTGTTTAACCCATGCTCCACCTGGGATGTAGCCAGTAGTAGGTCCTGCTGGCGCAGGGTAACCGGAAGCTCTCCCACACATTCACCGCCTGGGCTAGGACTGGGTCTGTGGGTTCCCGGAATGCGGCAGAAATTCCTACTTGGGGGGCAGTGTGGTGGAGATGCTTCAGATTGGTGGGGGGCTTCCCAAGGGCGTGGAAGAGGGTCTCACCACGCTGCTCCTGGGCTGGGTCCAGTAGTAAGTCCCGCTGGCACAGGGTAGCCGTCCAATGCTTCTTGAGAAATCGCGTTTGGAGTTGGCATAAATTGCAAATCATTTGTAACAAATATTCACAATTTGATGCTCATATTTTAGTTTAACAGCATGACAAGAATTATTTTGCTTTCTATCTAATGGATCCTAACCCAAGTCAAAATAACAAAGACTGAATTATACTTTGGAAATAGTTCCCATTTTATTATGCAAGTCCTTATCATACAGTCCTCTCTTCTTCTTCTTCCTTGTTCTATTTTATCTGGCTCAGAAAATTAGTATTTGGAGTGTCACAGATTTTAAAAATCTTTAGTCATATGGAAGTTGTCAGGAATGTTGGGCTATGATTTACTCTTATAATATGATTCGTATTCAATTTTTCTTTTCTTTTAATTAGAAGAGATGTATATTTCTTAAAGTCTATATATATGGAAAAAGCAATATGATACATCAGAAAGATCTCTGCTTTTGAGTTTCAAAGGAACTAGCTGTGACATTTGGACTAGCTGTGACATTTTGTTTTGTATACTTGGTTTCTGTGAGCTTATTTTCAGGTTGTTTATTATATCATAGAGAAACTGAGGAAATCAAATAAGACAGTAGGTAAGGAAGGTTCTTGGGAACTGTCAAGTGCAATATAGCTTGGTAATTTGTGTACTCTTGTGTTCTTCAGGACTAAGCGTAAACAAAGGCACACAGCCCCACCTAGGAAAGAAGAGATGAGATAACAGGAAAGAAAGCTCCCTTTCTTAAAGACAGTTCTTTCCATCTCAGGTCTATGCAGAATGGGGGGAGTCATGAACAATGCTGTACTGCAAAGGACAGCACTTCTATGGCTATGCTCTGTTCTTTTCCTATCTTGTGCTCTTTGCATTCATGGTAAGGCATTTTGGGAATTTTCAAAGAATGTCATAATTTTGACACTCTTTGTAGTGGAACTTCTTGCTATTTTGTCATTGTTATACATACAGTGTAATTTCTGATGCTGATTTGTAAGCATTATGAGTAACATGCTCATATTCTAATTTAATCGATATATCTGTGATGATTTTAATATAGACATAGATATAGATATCTTTTGTCTTAAAAATGCAATTCAGCACTTTACTTCATATTATCTTAATAACTTCATCACAGAAACATTTATGAAGCACAGATAACCACTGGGTGATAAGAATACTCAGTTTAAGAAGACAGTCTTCAGGCATCCTGTGTTTAGGTCAGAAAAGTGAGTCTAACAAAATGATAGGAGCAAATAGCCCTTACATATGGACTACATACTAAAGAGTATTGAAAATATAATGACCAAAGGTAATGTGAAAAGATGAATTTTTAGAGCAGAGTTCCTAAACTATCTAGATTTGGCTTTCATATGTGTTTGTTTTGGCTCACAGAATATTTTAAAAATATGTGCCAACATGAGAACATTAGGAGACTTTACACAAAAGTCCAAATTTTCTGGTTTCTTTTGAAAATGTTTAAAGATTTAGCAAACATTAGTCCTGTTTCCACACAGGACAGCAGTCACAAGGAGACAAGTAGAACCTGCATGCCTGTAACAGGTCAAGAGTAAGCAAGCTTGCTTTTAGCTATGCTGCTTCACATAACAGCCTACTGGCTATTTCTTTCTTTTTTACTTCTATTTTTTAAAGAGAATGAAAAATAATTATGAAAAATAGAAATGATACAGAATTTCACTAAACAAATTAATGTGAATTCAACAGTACTTGTTGTATTAAATAGTATTGTCTTCAACTTAGTTGCTCAGATTACCAGATATATGCATGAAAAACTGGAAAAAAAGAAAGAAGACAAAAAGGCAATTATAAGAAGTTAAGAAGAGAAAAAAAAAGAATGGGAAAAGAAGAATACAAAAAACTAAGCATTAATTGTGCCTTTCCACAGACCAGCAGAAATCCACAATACCATTATCCAAGCTATCCTCAGCTGGCTATTTTTGATATACCTAAGTGGCCTCCCCCTCAAGGACTTAGTGCTTTCTGATCACTAGCTTTGTATTCTTCCTCTCCAAGAACTTGTGTAATTCCACCTCTCTTTTATGAAAATTCTGATAAGAAGACACCCCATTATAGAAGCTGTCCTTGACCTGTCTTTTTCTAAAATAACATACTCACCTCATCACTGTCCCCTAATCCTACTTTGTTATTCTTTTTGCCACTTACTACCACATAATGATACACATAGATGCATTTATTTGCTTAATAAATATGTCTTTCTGTTGGAAAGTATATATTTTATAAATGCAAGAATTTTGCTTAATGTAGCAACCCTGCCACCTACTATGGTGCCTGGCATGGGATAAACATTCAACCAATGTGTGCTAAATGAGTGTTTCTTTTGTACTTTGGCTCAAATCCTAAGCATGCTGGGATGAAGATCAGAAAAAAATGGTTTCTCCTGTGTCCTACTTCTTACAAAGAAAGCCTAATAATAATATAAAATCAATGTGTAACTTCATATATGAAACACATGAAAATATTTTATACCACCTCTGAACTATATGCAAAAATTTAAATACTTCCATATAGTGAAATGGCTACAAGAAATGGTCTTTTCTGATGGGTATGGAATAAAGAATTTCATCTGCCCCAAATACTATAAATTCATGAGGTTGTATGTTTACTTGATTTGGGATATGTAATCCCATTTGGACCTACCTGAACCTCTGAACATTTCATGGCTTTTCTTTAACATATGAGAACATAATTTTCTTACCAGTGTATTGTACAGTTTTGGCTAAGGTCATATCAAAAGCATACAGTTATGGAGCTGGAAGGTGAGGAAGATGAGGTAGAAAAATATAGATATTTATGTCTCATATTTCCTGTGGAGTTTCACATTAGAAGTCAAAATTTATCAGAAATATCAGAGGAAACTTCAAAAAAATGTTTGATTGAATATATGAGAAGGAAATGGGGGAGGGAATATTTTGATAATTTTTACCACAATGTAAAAATAAGCCTCTATAATCCCCTTGTCCTCTCTGTGCTCTCTACTAGTGACACAAATATGAAAAGATTTATGCAATTCAGTGGATCTCAAACTCTAGAGAAGAAATATGGGGTGGAGTAAGTGTGCTTGGGAACCCTGGATGAACTTGTCTGTTAGCAGCCTGGCTTGTATGGTGCTTGTATGGACATGTACGTGTGTGTGTGTGTGTGTGTGTGTGTGTGTGTGTGTGTGTTCACCTACATAGATATATGTATCTCTGCCACCAGCAATTAAGAGATATTTCCTTTTATGGCTTGGCAGTTACTTCTCTCTCCATATTTTCTTCTTTGTTTGCAACTTGAAGAGAAAGCACAAACCCATTGGCTGCATGGAGGGGTTTGATCAATCCGAATCCATGCTTTAGTTCTTTCTTTCTAATCTCTAATGACTTTGCAGATGTACTTTGCTCTCTGTTTTATATAAATAATTTTAAAGAATTCTCATATATCTAGAAACCACTACTAGTTTAGCAACCACTGACTAGTTCTAGGCACTAGAGCAAAACAAGGCAGAATAGAAAACTTTATGAACACTTTCTATGAGCTTAGTAAGCTTCAAGGAGAATTTTTACAGGCACAGACTGAAAAAATCCAAGGAAACACATTGAACAAAAATAAAATGATGTTCTTTTCTTAAAGAAGATAGGTACTTAATCCTGGTATTCTGTGGAAAACTTTTCTATAAGATATGTGTGGAGGTATGTATATGTCAATGGTTCTCTATCAAAATAACTACCAATTCTAACACTGGAAAAGTGTGTCTCTGAAGAAGCTAAAACAAGATGTTTTATGATATATGTATAAACACCACACAGACATAGTCTTATGTATTCTATTAGCTTTTCTTCCTCATGCTGAGAAGCCCAACCCTGAGATATGGGAGGGGTTATGCCAACATTGCAATGAACACACTCAGCCTCTCTTGATGCCTAAAAATAGAAATATAAACACTATTACAGAGACCAGCTGAGTAGGTGGCTCCCCTGGGTATGAAAGATATCCTTTTTTAGAGACGTTTTAATCAGCAAATAATTGAGATGATATCACATATTGTTTTTAGCTCAATTCAGTGGCAGAAAGTGGAAAGGAAGAAACCACAGCACTGTAGGAAAGTTACTGTTATTCAGTATTTCACATATTTTTTTAAATTAAGACTGGGCAGTAGTTCTAGTAACAGTGAGACTTGTTTTTTTGGAAGATTTCTTTGTTCCTCCATTGGTTCTGTTTCTAGGCTCTGTTATATGTTCTTGAGGAGCAAAATTATAGAAGGAGAAGTTTTGAACTATTCTGAAAAGATTAAATATTTTAAAAAAAAGCTTTAATTTGTTTCCATGCAGGTAGTTGAGATTATTTTCCAAAAGCCTTACTACTTCAGTAGTAAATGTGAGTTAGCCCCTGTGGTGGAATCTTTGCTGAAGGTCAAAGATCTTGCACAATGGGGTATTGTCTTGTTCCCGTACATGCAAGTGGATACAATGGTCTAAATGTACATTGCCAGGTTGTGTCATAGCAATGACCCCACTTGTCTGGGACCAAAATCTGTCTTAGTTCATTTTCTCATTGCTGAGACAAAATACGTGATACCACAAGTTAAAGGAGGAAAGGTTTATTTCAGTGAATAGTTTGTAGAGGTTTTATTCCATTGTTGGCTATGTCCAATGCAGGGCTGCATGGCACAGGGACATAGAAGAGGAGAAACAGTCTATGGCAAGGCAGGCAGGAAACATCAAGCAGAAGCAAAAGCATCAGCAGTTGAAGTAGCAGAAAAGCAAACCTCCCTTTACCTTTCATCCTACCTGTGATATCAGCCTTTTGGATGACACTATCCACATCCAGGGTATGTCTCTGTCTTGAGTAAATCCATCCAGCTTTACCCATAGCTATGTTAATTCCAGTCAATTGATTTAAAACCATATACCCTGAATTTCAGGATCATACACACTCTATCCAGTAATTTCCAAAAGCCTCACCTACAAAAAAAAATATGAGACTTTAGGGGGACATCCAGATACAAGCCATATTCATCACTCCTTGAACATCAGCTGCCCTGCTAACAGAATCTGGTCACTCCTTTGGGCAAGGCTTTTTCTCTTTCCTAGCATTAACTGGACCTCCTCCTATGGTCAGACTAGGTTCTTTACTTCGTTGATCACTAAACTCCTCAATAGCCTTACACAGTAGTATTATTACCTTCACTTTACATATGGGTGAACTGAGTCCTAACACCATTAGGGAATTTGCTTAAGGTTGCATGGATGAAAAGAGACCAAACTTGTACCCAAACCTTGGTAAGTGGAGACTCATACTAAGTTCTTTCTACAACATACAGTCTCCTTCAGTGTAGCTCCTAGTGGGAGTGCTGATTTCCTGTGAAAACACCTCTTGTCCCACTTCTATATTTGGCTAAGTGCTTGGCACATGTGAGCATGGAGGCAGCTGCAACTAGAATCTGTGGGCATCATCAGAGGGCCAGTTGGGTGGGCATATCACTCCCAGATGTGTGTGAATGAATGTTTGATTGCTTTTAGCTCACTGTTGGGTGGAGTTCACAACAGGCAGAACACTTAGTGGCTGAATAAACACTGGGAGCATTATAGAAAGGCTTTGCAGTCCAGTGGCTTGACACT
The DNA here is from genome assembly GCF_000260255.1 of Octodon degus. Lineage (NCBI taxonomy): Eukaryota > Metazoa > Chordata > Mammalia > Rodentia > Octodontidae > Octodon > Octodon degus. The sequence goes on from NW_004524627.1 coordinate 13,013,213, forward strand.
GATTTTGGCTTTTTGGAAAGGGGCCACTGAAAGCTTGCCTTGACCACTGGTGCACTACATAGAGCTCTTGCCTTCTTAGCCTCTTACTGTTCTACTTTCCTTAGAGGTGAACTGAGGACAAATCAACCTTGTTATTTCTGCTGAGTTTCTCTTTTCCAGGCTGAGAAAAGAGGCAGGAGACGCCTTTGAAATGTTGGATAAAATAAACTAAATGCAGCCAAAATTGAAGAGGTTACTTCAAAACCTCCACTGGGAGGGTGATAGAGACACACAAACCTGGGCACAGATGTAGGAAATTATATCTTTTTTCTGTGCTTGAAGGCCCATGGAGCTGCCCCATTAGAAGATCTATTTCCTTTTGTCAAGTCAAGGACTGGGATAGAGGTTTTGGGGAGCCACAAGTGTGGTAGTTTATGCTCCGGATTCTTTTTCCTGGCTCGGGCCTCACTTGGGGTATGCTATAACTTGAGCCCACATAGTCAGTGTGCAGTGGTAAATGCTTTTGGGTTGTTGCTTAAGATATGTGGACAAAAAGAGTGTTCCCAGGGAGGAAAACAAACCTATGCCAAGGGGGAAGTTCAAGGAACTCTGTGGTGAGTTATTCAAACTTAATGCTAGAGTGTGAGCACTGGGGACTAATTCATATTTTTCCTTGTTCCATGTAAAGATCTAATCAATGCACATTTGAAATTTTTCAATAGATCCCAAAACTAGCCTAGAAGAATGCCTTTAATATAAATTTTCCTTAACTTTGTATATAAATTTAATTCTTGGTGATTGAAGAAGGCTTTGGAGATTCAAACTGGCTGGTGGGATTATCACATGCCATTGTGTCTTCAAAAAGTTAATGAGCAAAAGACGAGGTAGACCAATTGTAAATTCATGTCTCCTGGAAGCATCCAAAAGAGAAGCATCTCTGAAGCTTGCAAAGCTGCATCATTGATTTTTAAAAGCCTCCTTTTCTATTCCCTGTTGATCTCTATCCAAGTGAAATTATCACACTTGATTAATTCTCACATGGTATCTCAGGAAGAACACTGCAGTTACTGTCAGCTGAAAAATTACTGACAGACAAAAGGGACATGTTGCTCTAAGTAGCCTGGAAATATGCCTAAATAGTTCGATGATTTAGTGTGATTAATGAGTATAGTGGAAGCTCTGAGTTCAACTTTTTTCCCTAAAGTTGGTGAATAGGTGACTAAATTACTTGTTGCAAATAGTTTTAGGGTTTAGATAATTTGTGTTTTATCATAATTAACTATAATATTGTAGCCCTAAAGAAGAGTGAAATTTCCTTCTTCAACTGTATGACACTATAGGCAATTTTCATTATGTGACTGTTTGATGGGATAAGGAAAATTGTATTAAAATAAGTGTTGAAGACTATAAAAATCAGATGTACAAGGCAAATACAGTATCTTCTTTCTCATCCATCAAGAGTTCAATTTAAATAACTTTAAATAACCACTTCCATCCCAGGAGACCATTCTTGACCTCTCTAAAATACTAGTCTCATTTCTTATAATTTCATAGCCATTGGGCTTTTTTTTACAATGTTAATGACAATTATAGTTCCACAGTTGCTCCTGTAATTACTTGTTTGATATATCCTTTCTCTCACAAAGACAGTGAGAGAAGTGTTGTCCTCACTTTTGTTTCTACTTCCTAAAACTGTATCTGGCATATAGTAGGCATTATATTTTATAACATTATATTTTATATGTATTTATTATGCTGTTAAATATCCTTATGATTATTCTTTAAATATTATGAATGCTTGAGGTGTTCAGAGAGATATATCAATTTGATGAATTTAATATTTTTTGAAAACTAAAATTTTCCCTAGATTAATTCTGAATTTAGGGATACACTTTTTCTAAAATGAATTCTGGTGCCAGATGATAGTGTCTACTTATAGATGTTTTGCAGCATAGAGCAGCTCAATTATAGTCAATTCAGTTTTCAGAGGGGAAAACTATATCAAAATTAGATTCTTTTTCTCTCATCTGTCAACAAGCCTCTATACTTCATCAAAATGAGATTTATGAAAATACCACTGGGGAAGATTACCAGGAGTATAGAAACTGAAAAAGAACGGTCACTGAGTTTGCTTACAGAACATAACTGGGGTTTTTACTTATAGTTCAAAGAGTAGAACTTTTCATGTCTTCCTGTAAGTAAGGATGTAGGGTCTTAATATGGATACCAGACCTATACAGTGAAATGATTTATTAGGACCTTTCAAACATTTTTCTTTTTAATATAAGGAGACATTTTCAGGATAAATGTCCAAGGAAAATGTAAGTCAACAAGGAAGTGAGTTGTAAAGTTGACTAAATATAGGTAAAAGGATGAAACTAGAGACCATACACACAAGTGAAATAAAACATACCCACATGTGTAAACATCCTATTGTCTCCCTAGTGCAAGAACCTGAAAGAGTAAATAGGATTTGAAAGGTACAATAGATACTGTGAAAGTGAAAGAAACTGCTCAAAAGGAAACCACTGGGATGTAGGAAAGGAAAAAGAAAAAGAAAAAAGGAAGGGGAAAAATAAATACATGTACATACACAGGACAGTGTGGATGATTGTCCTATTAATCTATTTTTTTGAAAGGAAGAGTTAATGCTCAAAATTTTTATTTTGACCAATTTTACATGCTTATTTCTGGTAATTCGGGCAACCACTTTGAAGACAACAATGTACAATAGAACTATATAACATTGTTGAATTCCTA